>NW_026866835.1:0-196759 GCF_026571515.1 Ruditapes philippinarum
GATTTTTTGTACATGTTTGTTATGAGCCTTTTCCACTTAACTAACTCCTAAATAACTGATAGGAGCTGTTTTTAACAAGGCTCAACAGCTATATGATGCACTTTTCCAAGTTAAAATTACTGAAATACTAAGTTTGGAACAACACAGAACTTTTTTTCAACAGAGAATAAAAGCTGAAGGCCGCTTTAAATTTTCATCTTGATACCTCCAAATTTTGTTTAACTAAATAATGGCAGCTTGATAAGTTATTAAAAAAAAAAACAGGTTAAGGGCTGAAAATTGTGGTTTACATAACAAAGAAATATCTTTTTATACAGTAAATGTTTGATTTATTATCATTATCAATATGATTATCTAAGATCTATATACATGTACATTTGAGTATATATATCTACATGAAATCATTTGATAGGATGGAAGATGCAAGAAACTTTTTAAAATAAAATCGTAAGCTCAATATAATCTACATCTTAAAATTAATTTTGCTGAATGTTTTTTTTTTACATATTAAACTATACACATATGCTATTTATCATTTTTTTATCAACACTAGTAATGTTTATGTTAACTATAATGTAAAATAAGGCCATTGTACATGCAGGTATGCCGAGCTTCGAAGCAGTTTCTACGATTAATGGAGAATAGGGCTGTGATAAGAATACAAGATATAAACCCGATGTTGTTCAGTTTTGTAGAGGAACTTAATGATGTCAAGGTATACAGTATATAGTTTTATTATGATGGAAAACTTAATCATTTTAGCAGTTTATGAGTATTGAGATCAAATACCAGGAACAAAAATCAAAATAAAAAGACTATTGATAGATTCCTACTCTGAACTTTTATTTGAATAGCAATAGATTTAACCACAAACATTGAAATGTGTTCTTTTGTAAGAAAATCTTTTTGTTGCGAAATTTTAATTTTAGTGAAATTCTTATTGTAATTGACTAATCTGACAATTCAAAAGAACAGATCACTTCGTAAGAGTCATGTAGGGATCTATGTATTACTTTTAATTTGTGAATAAGTATGTAAAATATAAGAAGTTGTGACATAACAGGATAAGAGTTATTCTGGATTTTTTCTCTTTTTCCTCCCAGATGTAATTGACTTTAATTAAACGCAAAGTTTATTTTATTTAAATTTTTGTCATTTATATATATTTATGGAGTATTCCTACTTTTAACTAAAGAGGTGGGATTTGTATAGCAAATATCATTTTCTTTCTAGAGTTATCTCCCTTTTACCATGTTGTAATTTAGAATTTTATGATGTTATCAATTTACTTGATTTATACGAGTGAATCCATACATTGTATTTATATAATGAATCATACATGTTTCAGAAATTACGAGAGGAATTGCTCATAATGAAACGATACATCTTACTATGTAGAAACCGCAATGGATAAAAAAATTATTACTACAACTACAAAACCGGCAACATTTTGTAGAAAGTTCCGACAAATACTCAACTGCGAGATCTTATAGATATTCAGAAAGATACGTTACATCCCACGAATTAGCACAAGTTCATTCCAGCTGGGCCCCAACATATCAAAACAGATTGCTTGGTAAGATTTTTAAGATATGACTGAAGTTTTACTTTAGTGTCATTATTAATGAGAGGACGCTTCATGGCTGATAACATAATGTCGCTGATTTAGAAATATATTGCACCTTGCAACTTTGTATTTGAATCAGTCAGCCCAGACTCCAGCTAGCTAAAAAAGGTTGAAATTTTTATAAATATTATCATGTGTCTGCTTGTGTCTGAAAAAATGCATGGAAGGGCACCAGAGCTCTTTCATCACCACTGTAGCTGGGAAGTCAGAGCAACTTTGAACTTTACTTGAGCTAAAAAACAACAAGAAAATACTCAGCAGCCTGACAACTATAATTTTGTAAAATGTGATGTTTAAGTTTGGTTAGTTGACTTATTAAATAACTGTCGCAAAAAAGCAGACAGTAACTTAATAAATCACAAGTCATGTGCCAATAGAGACCACTGCCATTATATACTAGTAAATTGTTTTAAGCCAATCTTTCATGGTCTTGAACTTAAAGTGTTAAAACTTAGGTGGGTATAATCTATTCTTTACACCCTTCTAGACTTAATATAATACAAAACATATTTGTCAATCTATGAAATTGTAAAAAGAAAATAATTATATTTATAAGATTTAAAGCAAAAAGTCTTATTTTTTTAAACTGAAAGTTTTTGCTAGTTATTTACCTTGTCTACAGACATTTTCATTAGATGTCATATAAAAAGTTATTATTTGAGTTTATCACATGAATATATAATTGTACGGTTTGTCCCCGAGCGGAAGGGATTTAATCTGTGAAAATGTGTGACACTGATGAAGTTTTGTTTCCATTTGACAATATAGCTGTAGTTTGTCTCACAGTGCTCAAATGTCCAGCACAGGTAAGTTATGAAATACAATTTAAATAGTAGAAAATGATTTTTATTTGTTGTAAAATGTTTCTATTTTTGTTTACCAGAAAATACATGTCTGTCACTCATGAAATATTTATTTTCATATCACTTGATGAAAATAAATCCTGTATTTATAGATAAAGCTTGAATATCCTCCATATATTTTGTATTTAACCCTCCCATATATTTTGTATTTAACCCTCGGAATGTCATCAGTGAAGAGACCTATGTTAATAGTAAAGAACCAAGCCAGTCTGCATCCTTTTACCTGCCTGATAACACTTTGTATCCATCATTCTACAGACTTTGTATTATGGAATTGCCCAGTTATGAAATTGGAACTGTCCGCTCATAGTTTAAGGGATCTTAATATGAAAATACAAAATCTGTCTATCAACAGTATAGAGCTTGGTCAGACTGCAAGGATATTCAGACTGGCCTGGCTCTATACTGGTGACAAAGGTTAATCACTTGCAGTTCCAGCAGTGTAAGGGATATTGTTGATAGTTCAGTTAAAATATTTTTAACCCCTGAATTAGTAATGGACAGTTTCAAATATACAGCGAGACAAGTTTTCATTACAGAAATTAAGGGTGGAGATTTCTATGCTATTTAATCAACTCAGAGAAGCATTAAAAAAACTTACATTGAATTTCAAAACATTATAGTACTATCTCTGTTTTTGGTAAATTAATATTTTCTTTTAATATAACTGTTATATTACCCAGATTTTTTTTTTGATTTTCAGACATTGTTATGCCAAGAGAGATGGTGTCTGCCCAAGATGTGAACGACGGAAAAAGATTTAAATCTGAAAACACCAAGTCATAGCAGCAGGAAAATGGACGGCCTAGTACTTATTGCAATATAATAAGAGACAATCATTTGCCTTCAACTCCTGTGTCTGCATCCAAACTGATCATACTAAAGAAATGTGAACGAAAAATATCGAACAAACAAGGGTGCCATAGTCACAAAATACGCCCGTTTACGAAAAAGCTTTAGATGGAGATGGGGGCATTATGGATAAGTGTTATCTAGCAAGCAAGTTTTTATTCTTGGCACTGTGTTGTTAAATGAACCTTAAAACAAATCAATAGGGAAGATATGCACAGAATGTGTTGACCTTGACCTTGGTCGCAGGGACCTGAATTTTATGCACGGCACTCAGCCTCACAATGATGAACATTTGTGCCCAAATTATATTGAAATCCCTCTGTGCATGTAGAAGTTTTGCTCCAGACAAGTGTTTTTCTATGAGCTCTAACTGTGACCTTCAACCTTTGACCTAGAGACTTGATTTATGTGCAGGGCACTACGTCTAATGGTGGTGAACAATTCTATAAAAGTAACATTAAAATTCCTCCATGCATGTAGAAAAAATATGCTCCGGACAACATCTGGATATTTAATTCATCTCCAGTGACCTTGACCTTGCAAATATTAACCTAAATTAAATGTGTAACACCTGTAGTCATGATAGTTACCATTTGTGCTACAATCCATCAAATAAATGATGACTAAATGGTCCCTATAACCATCTTCAAAATTTTTATCTGAACTTTGACCTCTATGTGTAACCTTGATTTGGTCGCAGGGATCTGAATTTTGCATGCGACACTCAGCCTCACAATGAAAAACATTTGTGCCAAGTTATATTGAAAACCCCCTATGAATGTAGAAGTTTTGCTCCGGACAAGCGTTTTTCAATGAGCTCTAAGTGTGACCTTGACCTTTGACCTGGATCATGCATCGGAGGCAATACAATATGGTGGTGAAGGCATTTCCCATAAAGTATTATAAAAAATTCTTCCATACATGTAGGAGATATGCTCCAGACAAAATCTTGGATATTTCACCATCTTTAGTGACCCTTGGACACTTGCATATATTGCTAAAGTACTGTGTCACAGGGCCGTAGTCATTATAAATTCATCTTGTGTTTTAAATCCCTCAATAAATGATGATTAAATCGTCCCTTATACAACATCTTCAATATTTTTTTTTTTTTTAAAACGGGCCGTATAAAAGTAACATGGTAATTTAATAACTAAAAAAATTCTTGATTTAAGATTTTTTCTATGGGAAAAAACATTTCATTACAATTCTTAATCTTTGAATGAGGCTAGAACTGAATTTACTTGAAAAAATTAAAATATAATTAAATTTCTATTTGCGAAAGTATTTTACATTTGATAAGGTAATTATTGTATGATCTTTATGAACAAATACCAAGTCTACAGAACACCATAGTTTCACAGTTAAGTATCTTGACCAATGAATGAAACATTATAAATAAAGGTTACATTCTTTACAACATACTCAAGTCCAAGAAAGAGGATTATTTCATGCCCTTTGATTAAATTCTATTTTTAGAAAATAGATCAAGGGGAGTAATTGTGTAAGTTATTTATGAAGCAAAGTAATAATAACTTTGTTGTCTCCCTTTGATTAAATTCTATTTACAAAATCTGGATATTTCATCATCTTTAGTGACCTTGACCTTGTATATATTGAACATAAATTATATGTATCACAGCCATAGTCTTGATAATGACCATTTGTGTTACAATCCCTCAATAAATGATGACTAAATGGTCCATATACACATCTTCATATTTTTATCTGAACTTTGACCTCTAAGTGTGACCTTGACCTTGGCCGCAAGGACCTGAATCTTGCACGCGACACTCCGCCTCACAATGGTGAACATTTGTGCCAAGTAATATTGAAATCCTTCTATACATGTGGAAGTTTTGCTCCGGACAAGCATTTTTCAATGAGCTCTAAGTGTGACCTTGACCTTTGACCTAGAGACCTGGTTCATGTGCGCGACACTGCTCCTCATAGTGGTGAACATTTATATGAAGTTTCATTAAAATCCCTCCATACATGTAGGAGATATGCTCCGGACAAAATTGGACGCCGCCCGCCGCCCGCCCCCCCGACCGCCCGCCCGCCCGCCAGGGGCGTTCCCATAATACGTCCCGTTTTTCAAACGGGCGTATAAAAACTGATCAGTGCTTCTTTGATTAGAAGACTCCTATTTAACAGGATTTTTATAATTGAACAAAAACTCATAGCATTTTTTTTTCTCCTTTAACAGTCTAAATCTAAAGATATGATTAGTATATGAGGTAGTAATGTGTCTTACCTAATAAATTTAGTTATCTACCTAAATAGTTAAGCCATATCAAATTTTAATCTGCAACTTATAAAGACAGAAGCTGATCTGAAACTTGCTTATTTTTTTCTTTTACTCATTAAGACTATTAAGTTATTTTAATCTGTATGGTTTATTTGTCTTTATAGTTGTGTTGTGCATTGGCAGTTGTCACAACTTAAATGATCTTAACTAAAAATATATGTCTATGATACATTGTTCTTAAAAATATCAATTAGTTTAATTATTTGTGTGAAATGACCATATCTTACTTTATATATGCTGTATCTTTGCACCCAGATCAACATTGTTTTTTTTAAACAAATGCTGACAAGATATAATTGACCAATTGCCTCGGAGATTTTTAAACAAATGCTGACAAGATAATCAAGACCGATTGCCTTGGAGATTTTTAAACAAATGCTGACAAGATATAATTGACCAATTGCCTCGGAGATTTTTAAACAAATGCTGACAAGATAATCAAGACCGATTGCCTTGGAGATTTAATTAAACTAACGCTGGCATAATAAAATAGACTAATTGCCTTGGTGATTATCTATCTATAGATCGCAACAGCCACTATATGAATGTTAAAATTACTGCTTGCATATTGTTCAGTGTTAAACATTTGTTTTATTGAAATTTTTTTTTAGTTATTTACATGTTTTAAGTTGATGATTATTAAGTTTTAAATTTAAAAACTTTTTAAAAAAATACCAGATCAAAACCACCTGTATTGTTAGATGGTAGATATATAAGACTGTAAAATGGTGCTAATGGGACCATTGCCCGTCTTTCATTATATGTGATAATTCTTAAGTTTGTTACAAAGATGCCAACCATATTATTTATATTTGTAAATAAATTTACATTATAAATTAATATTATTTATTTTTACACCACCAGCACATAATAAATGCGTTTCTACAAGTTTACCTATAATTGTAGATTTGGTATAACCAATACTTAAATGTTTCCTACATGAACAAATTGGTCTACACCCAAAAACTTTTAAAATTTAATTTTTTCATAAGGGTCGTACCATAGCCGAAGTGGTTAAAGGTTTTCCCCAAATTCAAACTTTGGCCCGAGTGGGAAAAAAGTTTTAAAAATAGTATGTAATGCGAAATTAAAGTTTTAGACTTTTCAAGGACAAGTTTATGTTGATTTTTAAGAGAGGTAATTTGGGTTAAATAAACAAACTATTTTTTCCCCCAGATTACCCTTTACAATTCCCCACTGCCTAATTGTCTTAATTGCCCTACCTTTAAAATTTTTTATTTTAAAACAAAAGTATTAACCCCAAAACCCTATTGCCCTTTTTTCACATATTTAATTTAGCAAAATTTAAATTTTTATAAAATTTTGTTTTTGAAAAAAAATTGTGATGTCAAAATTTTTATAGCAAAAAAAACAAAATTTAAAAATTGGCCCTCTCTTGAAAATTTAACTTTTTTTATTATTAATTAAATATTCGTTTTCCTTGATTTAACCAAAATTTATTGTTTTAAAAAAAACAAAAAAAATTTTAATAAACTGGTTTTTTTTTTTGTTGGAAATTTTTTCCAACTCTTTGGCAAGATTTCTTCCCCCCTGATAAGTGTCTATTTGGATTTGATCTCCCCTTTTATAGGGCCCCTTTCAAATTGAAAACCCTACCATCTTTGAAATTTCACGTTAAAACCATAGTTAAATGAAAATATTTAAATTCCTCAATTTGCCAAAACAAATTCTCTTTTCAAAAATCAACCCCATGTTGGTATCAGGTTAAAAATTGTCTTTTTTAACTCTTTTTTTCAAAAGACATTTTTACAAAGTTTCCCTTTTGATTCCCCAAAATTTTTAAAATTTTCGGAAAAAAATAAAAAAATTTTGCAAATTTTAAATTTAAAACACATGGGATACCTGCCCCTTAAATTGCCTTTTAAAAAAATGGAATAGTGACCTAGTGGTTAAAGTGTTTGCCTCTAACACAGGGACCATGGGTTTTCAAACTCTATCTGAGGGTCACAACCATGTTTACTCATATAACACCAGTTATGGTTAGATCCATGGAGCAGATTTGAGCAACAGGTTTATTTAAGGAACTGTAAAAAATGTAAGAAAAATCAAAGGGCTGTTAATCAGTGAAGGAAACCTGAACAATGTTACTGCCTGACAGAATGATTATGTTCCTTTAAAAAATTGTAAATGGTAAACAGAACAGATATCCAATTGAGAAACAAATTGAAGGTACCCTACATAGTGAATCCAGTCTTTCAATGTTGCAGGGATAACAATTAATTTAAGAACTTAGCGTAGTGTTTCATAATCTTTTTGAAAATTTTTTTTAGACTGATACTGAACAATTTAGATAAGAATTACCAATTTAGTAACGCGGAGATAATTTTTTTTTTTACTGAGACTGTAAAATAATAAGAATCAGGACTGTATTTATCAACTTAAATCAGATTTTTTCAATTCATACTGGAATTATCTATTTATCTAGAACTAATATTTTTATCACGATTAAAATTACAAATCTAGACAGGAATTAACAATAAAACTTTTTAACTTGAGCAAATTTCTTTGTTTGTTTTGTTCTACAAAGAAATGTACAGACAACTGTCACTAATAATATAAACAAGAGTTGGTAGGACAGCAAGCTCGACTATTCTTAGTGCTTGATAGTAAAAGAACCTTGATAATGTAAAATTAATAAAAGGGCAAATTTTTTCTTTAAATCCATGTTACAGTTAAGGCCTTGGAGAGAGTCCTATAATGCTCTCAAAGAAGTGTATAAAAAATTTCACTTAGCTTTTTTCAAAAGCCAGTTGTCAAACTCGAAATATAAAAAATATCTGAGATTGATATTGCAAACTTCAATGTAAATTATAAGGGTTGCAAAAAGGGGAAATTATTCATCAAAAATGCTTGATAAATTTCTTTCCTCTTTTTACCAGATTAGGGGCACGATGGTGAACAAAGTGTGCAAAGTTTCAAAGCCAATGAATGGACTTTGAAAATATTTGAATGATTACAAAAACCTTTTCGTAAAATTCTAAAATTGAATAAGGGATAATTACTGTAAAATGCGATAGGTTACCTCCTCTTGTTTACAGAATTTTTGATGGTCCATGATGCGTGAAAAAAGTGTCTGCAAAGTTTATAAAGGCCCATATGTCAATGGATTTGAAAAATTTCTGAAGTGACTTACAAAAACTTTAACGTAAATTCTAAGTTGAATAAGGGGCATAATTCTGTCAAAATGCTTGATAGAGTTACCTCCTCTTGTCTACAGATTATGGTCATGAATGGTGAACAAGTGTGCAAAGTTTCAAAGCCATATGTCAATGGACTATGAAAATATTTGAGGAATTACAAAAAAACTTTAACATAAGTGGTTACGCCGACGCTCAGGTAACTACCAACTAGCTCTACTTATTCTTATCAAATAGTCGAGCTAAAAAATGTACAGTAAAATATAATAATATGACAAACCTTTGCAGCCAGCATTTGCACCAATACCCTGAATCTTCTCTACAAACATCTTCAACTTGCTCTAATTTCAACTCCAAACATATACCTGTAATACATTTATAACTGTAGATGATTGCTTGAATGAAAAAAGTTCTTTTCTATGTTTGTTTTGTCTAGTTTCTTAGAGCTGATTTTAACTTGATTTTGGTCCATAAAAAATGTGCAGCTAAGCAGGAGAATCTGAGCAGATTGTCTTGGTATGTAAACTGGTCTGGCAGTTTACACTTATTGCAATAAGCATGCCAATAAAGCTTTGCATGTGCTTTTTGAAGGATCAAATAATTATAAAGTATCTTATTAAAAACAAAAAATATTGGTATATGATGCTTTATTCACTTTAAAACATTTAAGTAACAAAATTTATCTAAAGCATCAGTCAACTTAATGCCCCCTGACCTAGAAGTTCCACCCAAAGGTAGATGTAAAGATTTCAAAAATCATCAAAATATATATATATAAGATATTGATCAATCAATGGAAAAATGATGTGAGAAACAGCATACACATGAGACAATAGAATAGAAGATATTGGCATATCAAACATGTAAGATAAAACTTGATAGATGAAGCCAATAACAGTTAATAAAATTGACAATAAGGATAGAAATGAAGGATGAACAAACTAGAACCTATATCCTATCCATTTAAAATTTTGAATTCTATGTACTTCATATCATAAAATTTTAATTTGTATTGTGGTATAACATTTTATTTACATGCTTTATGCCATAAACTTTTAAATTGAATTGAAATTACATAGTAAAACAAGAGTTGTCCACAAGACAGCACCCTAAACTATTATGCCTAATGGTCTCTAATAAGTATTTAAAGTTTCGAAACAATACCTCAAAGGGTATATAGGAAATAAATGGGGTAGTATGAAAAACTTAACCAAAAAGTGTGATGCCGGCGTCAATACTTGAGTGAGTTGGATAGATCTCCCTATCATATAAATATAATAGTTTTAAATAAATAAATTTTTCCTTTTGGTTCCATATAAAATGTTGCCTTTTTTCAGGGAAAAATTACATTTAAACCCCTGGCTGAGAAAAAGCACCATACTGAAATATAAAAAATTGGGGTTAAAATTAAAATACAATATATAATTTATAACCCGTAACAATTGCATTTTATAAAAAAAAGACAGGGTTTTTGGGTTTTTAACATCAGAATATCATGTTTCCCTTTTATAATAAGAAAAAAATTCATGCTGTAAATTTTAAAAATCTATGTTTTTGTATGATTCCTTACTTGAGATGATCACAATTTGTCAATAGATTTGTCATTTTGATTATCAATTATAGACTGAATTATCTTCAGCATTACATGGCACTTAATTAAACCTTATAAGAACTACATTATTACAATACATGTATATGTAATTTCCAATTTTGTTAATATGTAAATTTCAAAATAAAAGAATGAACATTTTACCTGTTTGAGAAGTAGCTTATGTGGAATAAATGTTTATATTTGCTCTTCTTGGAGAGATCTGTCAAAGAGCCAATAGGCAGGAATGTTATCTTAACATCTTCTAGTGGTAATGGCACTGTTAACAAAGGGGAAATAATCAAATATTTCATAACACTAAATATACAAGGCACAATTCTGAGTCCTGAATAAGTCACTTAACAAACATTTGAATCTATGTAAGGTTTCTTTTATTTGTAAATTGGCGATTGTGATAAATCCATACATTTTTAATTTACACATGCCTATGATATAAGCATATGTACACTGTATATAAATATAAAACAAAGGGAAATAATTGATTTTTTTTCATAATTCAATGGAAATGACATGTTGACCATTAGTAAATATTCAAGGATTTAAATTAGAGTGAGACTAAACATATACTGTATTCTGGTATACACCAAACAAGGCACTTTAATTTTTACCCAACGGAATGAACTTTATGTATGAAGATGAATGAAATATGTAATCGCTTAACCAGAACACATACCATATTCAGCATCTAATGGTTTGTTCTCTGAGGAACTTGTGTCTCCCCCATCCTTATCCTCTTCCCCTGACTCTTCTTCCACCTTTTCCCCTTCTTGTTTGTTTTGTAAATCATTTTCCTCTTCCACAATTTCTGTAATCAGTCAATTAAAATGATCACCTAATCCTATTTAAAGATTTAATTGAATATTAATGAAAATTATATTTCAACTCATCAATTCTACGAATATCATTTCTTTAATGTTGAAATAAAGTTGTTTTATTTTTTCCAAGAAAAGATTTATATACATTGACATAAAAAGTTAATACTACATGTAGTAACATATTATACCTGTAACAGTAGGTCCAGATGGTTTTTCAATTTCTTCCTTTTGTTCAGGTGAAATATATGGTTTGCCAGTAGATATTTCATGAAACATGGATATAACATTATATTCTGCTACATTTGCTGAGGTCTGAAATTTAAAAGAATCAAAAAACATATAAAACATTTTAAACATAATATACTAAAAAAATTTCTTCTTTTTTTTTTCTCATTTTTTTTCCATATAATTATATCAAATGCTCCTTTAACTATTTTTTGGTACCATTTTTATTTCATTTTTAATTATTTGTAAAACTTACCAGTATAAAATGTCGAATAGCATTTACTAGATCTGTTGTTATCTTAGCAGTGGAATATTCATAATCATTGATTTTTTCACATTTTTAACTTTTGAATAAGTAGGTTCAAGTCATTAAAACACAGTTATACAAAATAACAGTTTAAAATGGTCACTGAATCTGTAAGTTAAGTTTTCTTTTAGAACAATAGGGAATAATCCTACTCAATAACTTTTTAACAATTTTCAATGACACTTTCAGCATATGTAGTTTCTTTGCTTATTTACATATATATATATTTGTTGGGTTTTAGGGTTTAGGTCATATGGTGAATTTCAGGCTGAACTGGTGGCAGAAGACCTTCTGTGCATTATTTCAGCTTCCTTGCATGAAAGAATCCAAAGTCCCTGTGGAGATTTGAACCCACAGCTGTGAGGTGAAAGTGGTTTGAAGTCAATGACCTTAACCACTCAGCCACAGAAGCCCCTGCTTATCTATTCTATGCTTGATACTCATAACAAACAATAACGGTAAAAAGAGCAAATATTATTTGAAACATTTGGGATGTTATGTATATAGCCAATAGTTACCCTGCTGAAGTTGCACAATTGACTTAATCTTGACCAATATGCAGGATAAGTTATAAATGCTAGTATCTTTGTATACTACAGGATCCGTTATTACATTTATTTATATAGTAGATAAATTCCTAATAAAATGTTCTAGAACAAAATATTATTTTCATATAAATGTTTAAACTGAATCACTAAGAACTTTTTATGATTTATTTCTTTTCGTTTATATTTTATAAGAATATCCAAATGATACATTTCTACTGGTTGGGGACCACCAAAACCGGACAACCACCAAACCCGGACGGCCCTGAAAATGCTTAATTTAGTATTTTCTTTGTTCAGTGGTTGTCAGTCACTTTTTTATCAACAATAAATGCATGTTTCTTCTAAAATTAAGTAAATAAATTTATTTCAACCTCCGTAAATGGTAATATTTTAATGTCTATTTCAAGAATGTTGACGTTGAAATTTGGGGGTCAAGAAAGCAATGCCTGACCTCATATACCAGCTATAATCATTTGCAGAGTAAACAATAGAATATCCAAAACTTCAGCATTTGTTGCTGAAATATTGTATATCATGTTAAAAATCAAAAATCAAAACACCCAAGCTTTTATCTGAATTAAATCACGTCATGTACATATCTGTCCGGACACATGGTACTGTAGTGTAGACAATTTAGGTAATTTTGATACCCTCCTTGTCGAGCCTCAGATATAAGTGTCAATACAATCAGAAATAAACAAACTAGTTTGTTAGTTAGGAGAAGAACCTAGCTGTACTGTGTCAAATTTTTAGGTCTCTGGGTTGGAAATCATGAAATCTGGATGGAAAAATGTTAAAAAAGTGTCCAGTTGATGGTCCCCGCCCAGTATAGTTTTTATCCATATTTAAAAAAAATAACACAAAATGTGCCCATTATAGACCAATCCACTTTAAAGAAACTAGTTACATATCAAAATATCTGTTAAGAATACTTTGCAAAAATATCAAAACTTGTGTTTTAAATATTGGGATGAATATCCTCAATATAAGAATTTAGAATATACCTTTGTAAATTGTTTATTTTGTTTCTTAAAGAAAGATTTTTCCTCGCATTGTATTCCCATGGGAACGTATGGACTAACTAGAATATCACCCCAGTATCCTCGTCTTGCATGTTTCTCTCCTTGCTGTAATACAGAACATAGTTCTTAAATTTCTCAGTTATGTAATAATTAAAAGATATAAATTACTGTAAGTGGATATTTACATGTGTCAAAAAGTTAGTGAATTTAAAATTCCAGACATTTCGTGAGAGGAAACATTAGCAAATCGCGCAAAGGTAGAATTAAATGACAGATTGCTTGATATTTTAGAAAATTTTAGCAATTTTCTTCAACTCGCAAAACATGTAATAACCGATTGATAATGGCTTAAACACATTAGTTTGGGCTGAAAATGCCAGATTAATTTTTCAAGATTTTGGAAGTATTTACATAATGTAATGTAGTATAGAAACTTACATGTGTCAGGATAAGACCTGAAGCCATTGTTTTATTTGGTACATCATAATCACCTTCTCTTATCTCAAATGCTACCCCTGTATTTCTCCATGACCGATATTCATGTGTGTGGACAATATCTCCCTAAAACCAACAAAATATATATTAGTTCATTTATTCAAGCTTGATTAAGTGAAGCTAATACTTGCAGCTAATATCATTTACCACTTTAGAGTCTGCTTTCTAGAACTAACAACAATCTTCATTTCAACAGGATCATTGGATTATACAGAATACATTGTAAATCCATTGTGTAGGAAGCAAAAAGCTTAAAGACACACTCTTAAATCCGTTCCAGGAACCAACCAGTACTAAGCGATGAGTATAAAGTTTCTTGCTGAAGGAAACAACAGCTTGCCTCTGATGAAGTTTAATCTCATGTGGAGAGCAATCCTTAGATTAATGTTCTGTTGCGTTAACTACTTGGTCATGACACAACAGTATCATTATTGTGTTAATATGAGTGGTGGTACAAAATAAATGTGATAATGAAACAAATTGTACAATATACCAGCCTAAGACATGTCAAGGCAGCAAGGTAAATTGTTATAAGGTCTATTAAGTCCACTGGATTTATGTAAAACTATTTATACAGAAAAGAATTAACAGGTAAAGCAACAGGTGATATTTCAACAATTTCAACATACATTAAAGGCAAAAAAAATCCATATCTAGTGGTCTTGAACATAGTCATTTTCTCTCTGTTTGGAGGCACTAACTTAAATAATTATGATGCTATTGTAGAGTTTAGTTGCTGAAAAGCACACAGGCAAGCAGACAAAAACAATATGCCTGAACCACAGCATCTGATGTAGGAACGTAAAAATGTAATTACTATCATCAATCTTTGTAAAACATCAGTAATATACTAACTAGAATCAAGAGTTTGTTACTTACATCCCTTTGTGCTAATCTCATATTATAATCCCAGTCATAAACATTTGCTTTTGTATCATATCTTACACCTAGATATTGTCTCTGTCGCAAATCCCTGTAAAAAAAACATCAACAGGTTGAAAATCAATCATAAAAATGTTACATAAGAAAGCATTTGTCCAGAAAATCAAAATATTATAAGAAATATTATAAAATGGACCAAACAGATTCACTTGGAGGCAATAAATTGGAGGCAACATTTGAAGGCAATAAAATGTTTACCGGTAATCAGTTGCCTAGAAGCAGAAAAAAACTTTATTAGAAATTTTGTGGCTAATTATTTTTTTATGCTTGCTTTCAAATCACAACAATAATGTATATCTCATGTAACAGCATTTCTGGTTGAGGTTTCGCTCCTAGCATTATATCAGGTATGGAGAGACACTCAAGTTAGAAACAATGACCTTTTCAGCTGGATTATCATCTCACATGAAAGAATCCGAAGTACTTAAAGGGATTTGTATTAACACAGTCATGTGAGGGGCAATTTATGCAAATTCAGCCACCTTAACCACTCAGCCAAAGTGGCCAACCTTTGACATTAACCCATTTACCTTCTGGAACTGAAAGTGATAAGCCTTTGCCATCCGTATAGAGATAGTTTAGCTGCACATACTTACAAAACAAGTTATTACTATAGATAACAATAAGAAATTTTAATCAGTAACCAACATTATTATATAACACCTATTCTATTCACTAGAGAATTTTTTAAGGGGGTTGGTTAGGTTTTACATATGGTTATATGGTGACTTTCCAGTTTCACTGGTCAAGTAAGACATCATGTGTCCCTCCGAGCATTTTTTTTTTCAGGTATGAGTGGGCATTTAAGTAGCTGGAAAGTCCCTGACGGGCTTTGAATCAAAGTGGTGAGGGGCAAGTGGTTGAAAGTCAACGCCCTTCACCCCTAAGCCACAAAAGCCTCTAGAGAAAAAAGATGTGCTTATTTTAAAACACAAGTGGTAAGCGTAGACATGGTCTAGGGTTAAGGCATCTGCCTTTCAACATATGACACCGGAGTACTGAATAGTTTCAGGAAATAAGACTTAAGAATTGTTCAGATAAGCTCTAAACTTTCACCACAATCAAGCTTAAATGGTTATATTAATCTAATAAAAGTGGTAAAAGGAATCTTCTGCAAAATCATTATTATTATTTGTCACACACTAATTTTTTGTCCTTCTTATGGATAAATCAATCCACAAATTAAAGATCCAACAAAATTTTGTTTTGTTTGCTGTACCAATATTTTAATTGCTTGATTTGTATAACAACTTTTCTGCAAAAACAGAAATCCACAAATTTAAGATTAGAACCCACAAAAATGTCATTTTTGACAAAACCACGAATTTCATGGCCATGAAATAAAGTGAATTCACAGTAAACAATTTCTTCACAATAACTCACCAATATTTTGACACTTCAAAAATTCCAGCAACTTCTCTGTTTCTCCATAATTTGAATATTGCTTCCATAAAATCTCTTTCTTTAAACTGAAAATGAAGAAACATTAACATAATATACATATATATATATATAGAGGATATTGAATGAGTGTTGATTTAGTACTAAATTTATTGAACAGGTGAATAAAATCACTTAGGTTAAAAAATTCCATCTTCAAAGATGAAATCGCAATAAATACAAATAATTTAAATTTATTTATTACTTATAGTATAGACAATAAAAAAGTCACCTTCAATTGGCTTAAGTCAACTACAGGTAACTTTTTCTCCAAATAGTCAAAATCTGTAACCATTCTGAAATGAAGTTGATGATAAGTGTTTTAAATTACAATTGAATGTGTATAATGCAAAACAAATGATTTTGGTAAATTTTTTTTGTTTGTTTTGGGTTTTACGTCACATCAACACAGTATAGGTCATATCGCAACGTTCCAGCTTTTACTGGTGGAGGAAGACCTCAGGTGCCCTTCCGTGCATTATTTCAGGCACGAACGAGCGCTTGAGTAGAACCACCGACGTTCCGTAAGCTAGCTGGATAGCTTTCTCACATGAAAGAATCCAAAGTCCCTGTCGGGATTCGAACCTACAGCGGTGAGGGGCAAGTGG
Source organism: Ruditapes philippinarum (assembly GCF_026571515.1). Lineage (NCBI taxonomy): Eukaryota > Metazoa > Mollusca > Bivalvia > Venerida > Veneridae > Ruditapes > Ruditapes philippinarum. The sequence goes on from NW_026866835.1 coordinate 16,823, forward strand.
TTTGAAGTCAACGACCTTAACCACTCGGCCACGGACGCCCCATAATTTTGGTAAAATTATGGTGCATTTATAATTATGTCAAAGAATCATCACCAATATAGAACACATAAAGATACTTCTATAATTACATTGAATTGATTGAAATACTTAACTACAATAAATATCAAGGTAATAATTTTTTTATTAATTCATAAAAATCAATTATATTTTTCAACATAATTATGAGTTTAATAAAGATCAAATCTGTGTAAATAAGACAACTTTTGTTCTCTCAACTTACTTGATAAATTCTGTTGCCATTTTGACTATATATTCTTCTGACTGTTTTCTCACTAGGATATTGCCATAAACTTCAAGGAATAGCTCTGTCTTTTCTGATAAAAAAAACAACAAAAATCATTTACAAAGTTGCTTTTATTGACATAAAATCTCAATTATTTAGATTAACCTTATTTATTCAAGATCAATTTTTTAAACCACTGTTGAATCCGCTTCCAGAATCTAACTATGCAGAATTGGTGCAATATTAGGAAACATGGATGTGACACCAGTCTGGTTCAGACCAATGATCCTAGGTGCAGTATTGGTGAAATATGTGGAAACATGGATGTGACACCAGTCTGGTTCAGACCAATGATCCTAGGTGCAGTATTGGTGTCATATAAGGAAACATGGATGTGACACCAGTATGGCTCAAACCCATGATCCTAGATGCAGTATTGGTGCCATATGAGGAAACATGGATGTGACACCAGAATGGATCAACCCATGATCCTAGATGCAGTATTTGTATCATATGAGGAACCATGGATGTGACACCAGAATGGCTCAACCCATGGTCCTAGATACAGTATTGGTGTCATATAAGGAAACATGGATGTGACACCAGTATGGCTCAAACCAATGATCCTAGATGCAGTATTGGTGTCATATGAGGAAACATGGATGTGACACCAGTCTGGTTCAGACCAATGATCCTAGGTGCAGTATTGGTGAAATATGTGGAAACATGGATGTGACACCAGTCTGGTTCAGACCAATGATCCTAGGTGCAGTATTGGTGAAATATGTGGAAACATGGATGTGACACCAGTCTGGTTCAGACCAATGATCCTAGGTGCAGTATTGGTGTCATATAAGGAAACATGGATGTGACACCAGTATGGCTCAAACCAATGATCCTAGGTGCAGTATTGGTGAAATATGAGGAAACATGGATTGCATTTTTAAAGACACAATCAGGCACCTGAGTAGAACCACTGACCTTCCAATTATTATACAGTAGATACATGTATTTACACAAAAGATTATGTGAATTCACCAAAATACTAATATTTCAAATATATAGTAAAATACTAAAATTCTTTCACCATTTCTCCTAGTTTCAAGACTATCTTAATATTAAAAGTATCATTTTATTTTGTGTATACCTTGAAGTCCCATTCTGTACTGTGGTTCCAGAGCAATTGTTAGAAACAGCATTCCTCTAGCATACAATTCTAAGTTACTTTCTAGCACATAAAACTGAAAAAAAAAACCCGAAAAACAATATGCAATACCTATGCTTTTCTGACATAGGCAAACATACATGTAAATGAAATGATATTTTACAGTACATTTTTCAAACTTTACATACATTTGAAAACTAATTACTAGTAATGTTGACCTACTGCAACCATGTATAGACTTTTCCACCAGTATAAAGCCAGACCTGACTGCACACCATTGCAGGCTCTATACTGGTTTAACTAAATTTGAGCCATGCCATGAAAAACACACTATGTCGGTTTTGTCTTGGCGCGGCTCATTTATGTATTTTTTTCATATGGACAGTGCTAAACTTAAAGCCGGACAAATTCAACATGTTAAATCTATATTCCTGTATAAAAAAAAAAGAATAGTATAGACCTATAAACTGCTGACCGAATATATTTCTACTTATATAAAAAATCAAAATTTAAGTTATCATCTTCTTCAAAAATGAATATCTACCGATATATAAAATCAATTCATAAACATCAATTTTTTAAACAAGAGGGCCATGATGGCCCTGAGGTCGCTCACCTGTATATAGGTCCCCGGAGCGGGGCAAGTTTAAACCCCAGGGCTTTTATTTGAACAAACTTGGAAGACACTCATAAGAAGATGTTTCATGATGTTAAGTTTTTACTATACACATATAATGAAAAACAATGATCTGCCCCCCCCCACCCCCGGCAGGGCCAATTTTAACCCAAGGGCTTTTATTTGAACAAACTTGGTAGACACCCATAAGAAGATGTTTCATGCTAAACATCTAAGCTGTAGCTCATTGGGTTTTTTAAAAGAAGATTTTTTAAGTTATTACTATACACATATAGTTAAAAACAATGACACCACTGGGGGGGGCCAGTTTTGACCCCAGGGCTTTTATTTGAACAAACTTTGTAGACACTTACTAGAACATGTTTCATGCTTAATATCTAATCTCTAGCTATTTGGGTTTTTTCAAAAAAATTTTTAAGTTTTTGCTATACACATATAAGGAAAATCAATGACCCCCGGGGCAGGGCCAATTTTGACCCCAGGGCTTTTATCTGAACAAACTTTGTAGACACTCACTAGAAGATGTTTCATGCTTAATATCTAAACTCTAGCTATTTGGGTTTTTTCAAAGAAGATTTTTTAAGTTTTTGCTATACACATATATAAGGAAAATCAATGACCCCCGGGGCGGGGCCAATTTTGACCCCAGGGCTTTTATTTGAACAAACTTGGTAGACAACCATTAGAATATGTTTCATGCTAAATATCTTAGCTCTAGCTCTTTGAGTTCTTTAAAAGAAGATTTTTTAAGTTTTTACTATATGCATATAGGGAAAATCAATGACCCCCTGGGGCCGGGCCAATTTTGACCCCAGGGCTTTTATTTGAACAAACTTTGTAGACACTCACTAGAAGATGTTTCATGCTAAATATCTTAGCTCTAGCTCTTTTGGTTCTTTAAAAGAAGATTTTTTAAGTTTTTACTATATGCATATAGGGAAAATCAATGACCCCCTAAGGCGGGGCCAATTTTGACCCCAGGGCTTTTATTTGAACAAACTTTGTAGACACTCACTAGAAGATGTTTCATGCTAAATATCTTAGCTCTAGCTCTTTTGGTTCTTTAAAAGAAGATTTTTTAAGTTTTTACTATCTGCATATAGGGAAAATCAATGACCCCCTAAGGCGGGGCCAATTTTGACCCCAGGGCTTTTATTTGAACAAACTTTGTAGACACTCACTAGAAGATGTTTCATGCCAAATATCTAAGCTCTAGCTCTCTGGGTTTATTAAAAGAAGATATTTAAAGTTTTTTCTTTCGGTTGCCATGGCAACCAGAGTTCTGCATGGAATGGAATTCTTTGAACAACTTTGTTAAGGCTTCACACAAGGAACGTCCCTGTGAAGTTTCATTATGATCTGCCTTATGGTTTCAGAGGAGATGTCGTTTTAAAAGTGTGAACAGACAACGGACGACGGACGACAGACGACGGACGAAGAGTGATCCTAATAGCTCACCCTGAGCATATGCTCAGGTGAGCTAAAAATGTTGTACTTTATGAAATCAATAAGTATGCAAATGATCTAAATTTCTTGTTAAAAGGCCTCCACTGAGGGTTTTTGACAATTGGCAGAGTGGAAATATTTTTTATAGATTAGAATTCCATTTGTTGTAGATTTACACCAATAACTTTGGTGCAAAATTTCAGATAACTCATTCTCTCAGTTCTTTCCAGAAAAATTAAAACTAATTGTGAAAAATGACCAAAAATTACTCAAATCTGGCTAAAAATCCACACAAAATATTTTTCAATTTATTTCCAAGTATATTTCTATACTTTCGTTTGCATATCTTTCGTTTTAATTCTCCAAGCTGATCTAGATAAGGCCATCCTTAAAAAAATGTTTGTTTGCAGTAACGCGACCGACTCACAAAATTTGCCCCTACTCAAATTTTTTTTCATGGTCTGGATAAAAAATTATTTTTTTTTTGAATCAGAAAATTATGCCTTTTGCTTTGTTTTCGTTCTTTTAAAGGTAAATAAAAGAAATAAAACAGGTCTTATTAAATTAGAATTCCGTTATCAATTTATTAATTGTTACTAGATTATCAAAGCATATATTGTCCAGCATTTTGAAATTCCATGTTTATTTGGGAGTACAGTTCAAAAAAAAAAAAAAAAAAAAAAAAAAATCGACCTACCTACCCACTTTGAAAATTCTGGGTCGGGTTACTGCAAACAAACATTTTTTTAAGGATGGCCTAAGAAATTAAAGTTTTATGTTTTTTAGGCTTTTTGACCTCAGTCCAGTTCTTATAACCACAAAAAATATCAACACCTTTAACCCTTTGACTGCTGTAACGTAAGTGATTAGCCTTTTCCACCAGTAGAGAGCCAGGCCTGGGCCTGCAAATCCATACCATCTGACCTGCGGTTGTATATTGTTGGCTTACCAACTTTCCATTTTCATCTTGATAGCCCCAGAACTGAAGCTGGACATATAAGCCACGTCACAACAAAACCAACATAGTGCGTTTGCGACCAGCATGGCTCCAGACCAGCCTGCGCATCCGCGCAGTCTGATCAGGATCCATGCTGTTCGCTAACACCAACTCTATTACAAGTAAAGAAATTGATAGTGAACAGCATGGATCCTAATCAGGCTGGTCTGGATCCATGCTGGTTGCAAACACACTATGTTGCTTTTGTCGTGATGCGGCTCATTTAAGAAATTCAGCAGTTAGAGGATTGATAGAAAACTTGGAATATGTGAAAACTGAGAGTAATACATCAATGGCACTTACATTTAATTTCTTTCTAGTATGTCTGTATGATTTAGCTATTGTCATCAGAACATGCCGCAAGTCACCAGCACCAATTAATAAAATATTGAGCTCATCTGAAAAAAAAACAATATATTTATCTAAATCATTACCAAAAATGATACTAATGAATAATAATTAACAACAACAAAAAGATATTGAGCTCATGTGAAAGAAATATCAATATATGTTAACTATTAATAATAATAAACTTAATAATAATAAATCTATACAATACAATATTTAGCTACCTATATATATTGCTATCTTTTGGTAATTCCATAAACATAATATAATATATGTACATAATTTGACAAACTTATCACACTCAGATTTTATAATTGACAAAAATAACTTATATAGCTAAAAAATATAAAATTGACTTACTCTCTTTTGCATCAGAAAGACTCAAATCTTTCATTGCCTTCATATGATCTGAAAAATTTCAACATTCATGATTGTTACAGTTAAGAACATTGCAGATATTTTCTGATTGAAAATGAAATACTGAATGAGGTATCAGGGTCAGCTTGGCTCTAAAACATACTCGGCCCCCAAGTCAGCTCGGCCCTATTCCAACTCAAAATGGGTCAACTCGGCCATAATAAGTCTGAGTTGACCTATGCCGAGTTGACCCGTGCCGAGTTGGTAAAGGGCCGAGTTGATCCTTTACCCCAAATGACACCTTAAAAATGAGAATTGTAAAATAAAAACAAGAACTGTCGGAGGACAGTAACGCTCGACTATTCGAAAAAGTTGTCACAAGGGTGTTTCAACAAGTATAATAATGCTTACCTGTATGAATACATAAAATTGTCCGAAAAGGTACAAAGGCTTGTTATTTAGATGTTTTATCGAGTAAATCACTGCTTTATAATTATGAATGCATAAAATTGTCCCAAAAACAAGTGTGTGAAGTTTCAATCCATTCCCTTCAGTAATTTTTGGAGTTACCAGCTTACACGCAAAAAATTTAACTAAGGATTTCTAAGTCCAAAAAGGGGCATAATTATGCAAAAAAGCAAATCAGAGTTTATGGGACTTGTGCCAATCATACGGGGAAAGCCCGAGCGGGCCAAAGCCACGCGAGGGCTGTAGCGCATTTAGATAACATGTATGAAGCGTATCAATTCAAATAAAATCAAATTAAAAGTAAATGAAAATTTCAAAAAAATATAATATCCTATACCAAATGAGCTGTGAAAAAATCCTTAGTTAACTCGGCGCCGCCATTTTGAAATCCTTTTGAGCTAAATATAGATATCAGAGCGCTTTTAATGAGCGTCTACATAATTCAGACTATTGCTAGCAGACGCATGTTAAATAACACTTCCGGTGAAAGAATGATGTACAAAATCAGAAAATAAGCATGCATTTCATTAATAGAACTATAGTAACGATTATAAATATAAAAAGTTACTTTAACGTATCCTTTTGATAAATAAGCACATTAAAAAATAATGTTAAAACAACAACTGTGATTAGAGATTAACAAAAATGGCGGCCGGAATTTTCCAAACGCCGAGGCATGCGCAGTGGCCCCCCTTTACGTTCGGAGATTTTCGGGCGCCCCGATGATAGGTTGAACACACCAATTTATTTGTTTTGTTTACGGTACAAAATACCTGCAAGAAAAATCTGGTTTACATGTACAGTAAACATGTTATGCTAATATCATAATTCATCAGAGTTTTCCGTGCCATAGGTAGCACCTAATTTCATATTATTAGATAATCACAGAGAACAAATGTGCGAAGTTTCAATCCATTCCCTTCAGTAGTTATGGAGATACCAGCTTACACGCAAAAACTTAACTAAGAATTTCTAAGTTGAAAAAGGGGCATAATTTTTCAAAAAAGCAAATAAGAGTTACATGTTAGATAATCACAGAGAACAAGTGTGTGAAGTTTCAATCCATTGACCATTCCCTTCATCTAGTCCTATAAATATGACGTCGCTTTGAGATATTTTTGCTTTTGGGCAAAGCAACATCGTCAGGCTTGACCGACATATAGAGGATATTTGTTTAGTTCAGTGTAAGATCGGAATATATTTCACCGAGTGAGCACCAAAAGGTATATTTCACGAGTGGCGCAGCCACGAGTGAAATATGAACTTTTGGTGTTCACAAGGTGAAATATATTTCGATCTTACACTAAACTAAACAAATTTTCTTTTTATTATATGCAAAGAAACGTTTTAAAAAGACATTAAACCTAATACTGAATGAAAAGCGCGCCAAATAATAATACAACGTTACGTCATTTATGACGTCACGTTATAAAGTTGGTTCCCAGTACTGTGCACGCTGGTATTTCACTGAAACAACGTAAGGGGCTTAAATTAAAAACAGTGAAATTATCAAATTGAGAATTTCACTGTTTAAAACAGTGAAATAACCATTTTTATTTCACTGATATATTTCTATAAACCACCGAAAAGCATGTAATAAAAAACTATAACAAGCCTGTAACGTCTAATTTATTGGACTATCCCTTCATCATACTGCAATCAGTCTCAAGTCATTATTTATTATTATTTTTTGGAGTTAAAATAAAAATGATATTTTACCACCATCTTGCAAGTCTAATGCGGGACTGAATCCCCACCAAGTTATTGAGCCAAAAGCATCTGTCATATTGAATTTCTCTCCTTAATTCATTACATGCATAGACTTGGAAATTCAGCCATTTGTAAACAAAGTAGAACCGGGGTGAATAACTTTCGCGGATATTGTTTGACAATTATGCCAAGTATAATTCGATTATTTTATATATATATTTACAAACTAATATTTATACTTATGTCTTTATGTCTTCAATTATTTTCAAATATAGGAAACGATTCTTATATATAATTTTCTCACATTCACCTCTTACCTTCAATATGTCAGCTCCCATGACGCCAAGATAAAACCGGAAAATTTGAATTGATATTAAAACAAGAACAGTTACAATTCAATGATCTCAATATACTTAAATTTGAAAATAAGTTACAATGTCTGCAAAATCTCTTCGCATGTAAGTTTGATTCATTATTTTTCATCTCAAATGAGTCTTAAAATAAAATAGGTTGGTTAAACGTACTCAAAACAATACGTACCTAAAATATAGTACTCCCCGCGGGTACCGCGTCCTTGCCCATTCCGATGTAGTCAGAAAATTTGTTGCTTTACACATTTTGCCACCAAATACTGTTTCCACCATTAAAGTGAATGTGGAACTGCTGCTTTTTGGAATTTGGATAGAAATTGTTAGAAATTTTTTTTTAATTTAATTGATAGGAAAATCCAAAGCTGTCCGTGTGTGTTGAAAATACTTCTTTATTTTACCCCATATTTAACGGTTAAACTTACAATTTCATGTTCCGACAAGTGAAGGTCGTCTGATGAAACTGTTGTGACATCATATTCTGTTACAAAAAATTATACTGAAGCCAAAGAGGTCACCATCAATTAACATACCACGGTACCGTAGTGCTCTCAGTTTAAACTCCCATTCAAAACATGGCTGACTGGCCATAGATGTTTCTAATTTAAATCATTGAGTTATTCTATGAATGACATGTGTATTTTAAAGTCAAGATGCAACAGCTAAACACAATTCAATAAAATAATAAATGCAAGTCCTTTTTTATTTGTACAATTTGCTGGAAATAATAAGAACAGTGGTACCATACGGGACCATCCTACATGAAAAGCTGTTGGTTTTATTTTTTTTATCATTTTTTTTAAAGAACAACGTCATTTGCTGATATGTCATTTAATTAAATTTTACATTATATTTGTTAGACAAGAATTGCAATACCTATAACAGGGTTGTCATTAAGAGGCGGCAGGAGGCCAAAATGCCTGTCTCAAATGCATTATGGGCCGCCTCAAAATTAAGAAAACACTCTTTGTTATGCATGATAAAGACAGAAATGACCGCCTCAAGTTCAAAACAAACCTTCTGTAAAAAATGTTAAAAACAACCCTGAGCCTATAGTAATTGCGAGCTCGAAGAGCTGGCCTGAAGGGCCTAGCTTTACGGTAACACGAGTACCGGCTAGATAGTGATGGTTTTGAAAACTTTCGCCGGAAGTACTGCAAAAAGTACTCGCATTCCCGTAAAGCTTGCATTGCTAGCAGCCTGCACTTTGAGCTTGCTATTAATACGAAAGGTTGGGAAAGTTCATCAATTATCGGAATACCCTGCCTATTATCTCACAGTAGAGTACATTGAAAATGGTGGCACCCAACTAGAACTGACACTGAAAATTTCATTTATAGGTACTGGATGGGGAGATAACTCCGACACTAAATCACATATTTTTTGCAATATCTTAACCCTTTACCTCATATATACGCGAAACAACGCACTTTCGACCCCCCTCCCCTTTTTTAGGCCTGAAATAGTGAAAAATGTCCTATTTGGGCCCAAACACATGTTTTCGTTTGAGAAAATGTTGCTAAAAAAAAGTGAGCACTTTTTCGGCGCCGCCCCCTCCCCCCCCCCCCCATCCAAAAGATACATCAGGAGGTTGCCAGAAGGGGGATGTGCCCCCTTTTGTTTGGGGGGTTTGAAGGGGGGCGGATTTCCCCTCATGGCCAAGAAAATTTTGGACTTGTGAGAGGCTAAAAATGACCCCAGGTCGATCATAAGGTAACGTGTAACCAATGCTAAAAAGCCTTTGACTCTATCTCAATCCCTTGGGAAGTTGCAGCACTTTGAAATAAATTTTGATGGAAAAAATCGAGGCAAAAAATTGATTTTTGGCAATTTTGAGATGTCCCCTCGTTGCCATGGTAACAGGAAATTTAAGACTGAGCATGTCATTACAAAGGCAATGGTCCAGTCAACATTTGTGCTAAGTTTGATTAGTATTGAAGCATTTTTCATAGTTTCATAGCAGTTTGAACTTGTAACAGGAGGCTTTTTATAGACTAAGTGAAAACGGCCATTTTTCACAATATGCTCATGAGGGAAAGGGTTAATTATCTTCCTGTATATTTTAAATGTTGAACAACCTAAACAAAGTTCAGTTCAAAGACTTTGCATTACACTACAAGAATTACATATGAAAATGGAAACTGGTAATTCTTTAAGGTCTTGAATGAGGTATACAAAACATGGTCTTCTAACCCCACAACAGTAGATAAAATCGACACTTAAATTTTTATGTAAAAAAATGACAGGAAAATCAGCATCAATAATCAGGGTTGCCAGCGGACTTGAAAAGTCAGGGAAATTGGGTATTTTTTCAAGGTCAGGGAATTGTTAGGGAATTTTGAAATTTGGTCAGTGAAAAATGAAAATCCTGAAAAGTCAATGAAAAGTCAGGGAAAAATTATTTCAAAAGTCGAAAAATATACGCATTGAAGGTCTTTCTTGGCTATGGCAGTCTTTAGGCATTTAATATTTGACTTTATCACTCTCACAGTTAGCATTAAATTCAAATAACAGTAAACTATCATATTAAGAAGCATTATATGTCAACTTAGTGATTATAATACCCATTATTTACCTTAGAACATCATTCAGCCTAAAGACTGAAAGGCTTTGCAACCCTTGCCTCCAGAGCTGACTAATACGTAATTTCTGTTGCATAATTTAACCAGTTTCCATCAATGTTTGCAAGACAAATATTCTTGTACAATTTCTTAGTGTCAAAGCAAAAATCAAAGCAGGTTATATGCCAATATGGTAGTTTGGTATACATGTAATACTATACTGACTAGATTTTGTTAGTAATTAAAAAGCCCTTCTTTGCTTTTTGCTTTGACACTAAGAAATTGTACAAGAGGAATTTGTCTTGCAAACATGATGAAACTGGTTAAATTATGCAATGCTATGTTTTTCACTCTAACTTTTTTTCAAACTAACTTACTTCACTCATTCAAAGTCTTTAATTTTATACTGATTATTTCATGATATGCCAAAATGAGCCCTATGTTCTTGTCTTCACAATCAGTGGAGTTTATTCATGAATGCCTTATACAAGTAACTGTGTTAAATGTTTATTGTTCTTATAGTTTAGAGATGTTTGAATTTTAAGTTTTGTCATACAAGTATTACTCTTATAGTCTTGGTGTTTTATGTGTTACTACTGGGAAGGAAAGAGTGACTTATGTGATTTCTAATACAGATGCTTATATTATGATTCTTCTGATTTTTATGTCATATGTTTCACTGACCAACAGTCACACTGTATTTGAATAGAAATAGTTAAGAATAGTAGAACACAATGTTTGAATCATTACTTTGATGTAAATGTTTTATATTTTTGGAAAATAAATACAAGTTTACATGCAAAAATATAATGGGAGGATTGGACGGCTTAAAGGGGAGGTCAGGAGGACGTTTATGTGTTTGACGATTTTGGTCAGTGAAAAACATGAATTGGTCAGTGAAAAGTCAGGGAAAAGTCAGGGAATTTTATTTCACCAAAGTGCTGGCAACCCTGATAATATATTTTTATATCTTACATGATTTATCTATGTTTTTGTTGATATAAAAACAATTTTTCAAAAATCTTTCCCAAGTCAGTGGCCTGTGGTCAATACATTTCTAACTACCTTATTGTAATTTAGTAAAAAGAATGTTTAGAAGCAGTTTTTGCCAACAAAAAGTTTAGGTTATTTGAAAATTATTAAAAAGTTTACCAACTTTCAAAAAATTATCACATTCTGTCCTGCTCCTATACTACTAGGTGACTATACAGTCGAGACTGTACTAACGGTCACCTCTTATCGGCGGTCACCTGACCTTAACGGCCATTTTGTGACGCTCCCGACGAAAACCACTCTATTTTATACATCTTTTCAACGGTCACCTGCTGTCCGCGGTCAACGGTCACCTAAAATGCTTCCCGAATCTTAAAGTCGGTCATCTTAAGCGGTCAGCCAGGTGAAACGGCCAGGCAATCTTCTGCGGTCAGCCAGGTGAAACCATAGGTAATCGGCGCGTTGATTGGTCACTACCGCCCGCAGCCCCCTCCCCCCCCCCCCCACACCCACTCTACAGCCCTCCTACCTCTCAAAACCATGTAAAATACAATATTTTTCATTTGAACATGTTTTAATATTTGGTTTATGCTTTTAATTCAATAACCTTCATTTCCTACAAAAAATAAAAAATTGATACATACACATGTATATATTTAGTAAAGGTATGCAACTCGCCGCTCAATTTTCAGCACTCATCTTAATATGAACTCCATAACTTCAACATTTTTTCAACCAATTTTCAATATTTGGTACCAAATGGTAGGGAATTGATTACTCTTAAAGGAATTAAAGTTGTCATTACAATCATTTCAAGTTATAAGAAGATATGTAATCTCGAAGTCACCGCAAGTGTAACTCGACAGTGATCTGACCGCTGGGTTTTCTTCAAAATTACCCGACTAAACGGCAGTTTATTCGAAATGAATGCATATTTCATTGTATTGCGCATATAAATATGATCAAATTATATTATTATTTGTAATAACTGTTCAATCAAAACAGCTTATAAAGCTATAACAAACCTTTTTTTCCGTTATGCCAAATTCTCCAATCCAAAATGAAAGTACACATGTATAGGGACGGTATACTTTGCAGACGACTTTGCAGACAAGTTAAACATAGAGGGATTTTGCAGACAAGTTAAATAAAGAAGGATTTTAGACTTTGCAGACAATATAGATTATATAGGGGATGTTTAATCCCTTATCAACTGGTCAAAAGGTGTGAATGGGCAATTATAATAATAGCTGTTGATCAGTTGGTAAGCTGTGTAATAAAAAAGAATAACAATGTGAAGTTTAAAAGCATTTTATTTAATGTATAATATTTATCAAATAATGTGATTCTTATATAAGTAAAACAATATTAATGAAAGTTTTTATAAAAAGTATTAGCAAAATGGTTATATTTCATCTTTCTTAATAAGTATATGAAAATAATTACACAAGGATAATTATAGATATATCTATAATAATTATTGAAAACAAGAAAAAAAACAAACAATAACAAAAAATTTCAATATATAGAAAAAGTATTTAAAAAATAATCCTTGTCTGCAAAATCCTTCTTATTTTAACTTGTCTGCAAAATTCAACATTAATTCTGTCTGCATAATACAGATTTTGCCTTATAATCCCCTATCATTTTATAATTTGTTCTATATCTAACTTGTCTGCAAAATCCTTCTTATTTTAACTTGTCTGCAAAATTCAACATTAATTCTGTCTGCAAAATACAGATTTTGCCTTATAATTCCCTATCATTTTATATTTTGTTCTATATCTAACTTGTCTGCAAAATCCTTCTTATTTTAACTTGTCTGCAAAATTCAACCTTAATTCTGTCTGCAAAATACAGATTACCCTTATATTCCCCTATCATTTTATATTTTGTTCTATATCTAACTATCTGCGCAAAATCCTTCTTATTTTAACTTGTCTGCAAAATTCACATTATTCTGTCTGCAAATACAGATTTTTGCCTTATATTCCCTATCATTTATAATTTGTTCTAATATCTAACTTGTCTGCAAAATCCTTCTTATTTAAACTTGTCTGCAAAAATCAACATTAATTCTGTCTGCAACATACAGACTTTGCCTTAAAATCCCCTATCATTTTTATATTTTGTTCTATATCTAACTTGTCTGCAAAATCCTTCTTATTTTTAACTTGTCTGCAAATTCAACCTTAATTCTGTCTGCAAAATACAAATTACCCTTATATTCCCCTATCATTTTATATTTTGTTCTATATCTAACTAGTCTGCAAAATCCTTCTTATTTTAACTTGTCTGCAAAATTCAACCTTAATTATGTCTGCAAAAGACAGATTACCCTTATATTCCCCTATCAATTTATAATGTGTTCTATATCTAACTTGTCTGCAAAATCCTTCTTATTTTAACTTGTCTGCAAAATTCAACATTAATTCTGTCTGCAAAATACAGATTTTGCCTTATAATTCCCTATCATTTTATATTTTGTTCTATATCTAACTTGTCTGCAAAGTTCAACATTAATTGTGTCTGCAAAATACAGATTTTTCTAATAGTCACTTAAAATTTCATATTTTGTTCTATTTCTAACTTGTCTGCAAAATTCAACATTAATTCTGTCTGCAAAATAAAGATTTTGCCTTATAATCCCCTATCATTTTATATTTTGTTCTATATCTAACTTGTCTGCAAAATCCTTCTTATTTTAACTTGTCTGCAAAATTCAACCTCTATTCTGTCTTTACTTTATCTATTAACTTAAAGACATATACATTACTTCCTACTGTGTGATAAAGGGATTAAGCCAATCACTGCTGGATTATACAAGGATCACAATTAGACAATGATGTATATCACAGTAATTGTATAGGTGATAGGAAACAACAGCACAGGGGGGTTCAATACACATCAACATATTGCATGGGAATAATTTGCCTTTAAAAGCATCACCCTATTATAAGGGATGAACTGCCTTTTATATTTATGTTATACATTTGTTTTGATAAAACAAATCTTTTATGATAAAATTAAATGGAAAACAAGTGATCAATTTATATGACCAAAAGTTAAAGTTTAAAACTTTAAATTGTACTTACAGAAAAGAATGGCACAACTTCAAAAATCACATCCTCTTTCAGAAATTGGTTAGCAGAGTATCCGGGGTAGGGAAACACACTAAAACAGTCTTTACTCAAATATTCAGACAAATATTTTGTCTGTGAGTGTCCTATAACAACAGCCATGTTAATGATAATACACACAAATACAAAAAATAAATTAAATTATTTAATGAAATATACGAGGGGTGATCCAAAAATGTGTGGACAATGTGTGTATCTCCATAACGTGACGTCCTACCGAGGTTAACTCTTTTGATATTATTAATCAATGCATTTTTAATTAATTAACCAGATTTTTAAACACCAATTGCATTTTTTATCTATATATGAAAACATCACAACATTAAGTATCAAAATCGCGGCGCAGCTTACTTTTTCTCTGTTATGTAAACGTTTTTATCTCATTTAAACACATGTAAAACCTGAGCAAACAAAGAAAATTGCGGGAAACGTTATAATAACGTTGTTCTAGTGTGTATGTCATTCTGCCAGTATCAGAAGACATTTTGAAGTTGCGGTTATTTTACGCTCGTGCTTTAAAGAACATGTGCTAAAAATAGCTTTATCAAAAATGGACGTCACGGATCCAGCAGAACTTCGGACAGTTATACAGTTCTGTGTAAATCTTGGAAAGACGCCTGGCGAGACAAAAACAATGATCGAAAGTGTGACAAATAAAACGTCAGTGTGTCGTTCTCTAGTTTATAAGTGGCATCGCCGATTTTCGGATGAAAGGGAAAGTGTTGGGGATGATTCGCGGACTGGTCGACCTGTCGAGGTAAGAGACAAAGAAACTGTTGAAAGTGTTGACAATCTGGGCGGGTTGAGAGGAGCCACCCAATGCATACTGTCACCATTCAGCCAGGAATGGTATGCGAGTACATTTAGAGACTGGGTCCGCCGCCATGAAAAATGTGTGCGAGTTAAAGGGGAATACTTTGAAAAGTTATAAGGCAAAAAGGTAACGTAGATTACTTCCTATGATAGCATAACGTCGTTAGTGACGTCGTAAGCTGCGCCGCGTTTTGTCATGTCTATGTATATAAACTGGTGCAGAATCGTTAATTCTTGTACAATCTTTACAGTATTTTGAGAATTTGCCGACATATGCTTACTTAATAAAATACTAGAATGTCATGTGATTTGCTTTATTACTTTTTGTTTTATGCAGGGTGTCCACGAATTTTTGGATCACCCCTCGTATAATCCAACTTATTTCACAAAAATTACACACTTATAAATTCTTTGAATTTTCTGGTAACCAATATAACACTGAACTAATATTTAAAATATGAGAAAGATTGTAATTTTTTCACCCCATTTATACAGTAAATTTTTCACAGTTTTAAGCTATAATTATAAAACCAAACTTAAGATCAAATAATATAAACAAATATAAACATATTAATTGCAAGTGATTATTAAAATTAGATTAATTATCCATAAAAGCATGTTTGTAACACAATAATGATTTACTTTTAATAAACCAATTGGCCAAGTGTGCTAATTGAATGGTTTAGCATTAATATCAAATAGCTTTAATTTATAAAACTTGAAATAATTGTTCTATTATCTTAAATAAAAACATGTATTCATATACATCAAACAGTTGGAATTATTTGTTCACACAAGCATATTGCCCTTCATTACTATGTTTGTTTATGTGACAATTATCTATATCATTGATTTACTTTGATTTTAAATGCTTTTACTCTTTATTTCATTTATTTGGATACAATTTATATTGTTTGTTATAATCATTATTTTTTTAATTATATTCTTATTTTTTTTTATGAAAGCATAAATTAACAAAAAAAACATCAACTTAAAACTATATTTTTTTCAAATTTAATAAAAGTTTTGCAAATTAATTTATACTTTCTAAATGGCATTACTTCAATGTAATTGCCCATTCACACCTTTTGACCAGTTGACAAGGGATTAAACACCCCCTATATAATCTATATTGTCTGCAAAGTCTAAAATCCTTCTTTATTTAACTTGTCTGCAAAATCCCTCTATGTTTAACTTGTCTGCAAAGTCGTCTGCAAAGTATACCGACCCACATGTATAAACGGAAGCATTCGTATGGAGTATTTTCATTGGTCATATGAAAACCTGAGACCAATGAAAACTGAGACCAATGAAAATACTCCGTACAAAAAATGAAGGGGAGAGCACTCTGTAGAACTATTACTTTCATTATAATTTGGAA
The DNA here is from genome assembly GCF_026571515.1 of Ruditapes philippinarum. NCBI lineage: Eukaryota > Metazoa > Mollusca > Bivalvia > Venerida > Veneridae > Ruditapes > Ruditapes philippinarum. The sequence continues at coordinate 33,490 of NW_026866835.1, forward strand.
TTTAACATATAGGAAAAAAGGTTTGTTATAGTTTTATAAGATGTTTTGATTGAACAGTTATTACAAATAATAATATAATTTGATCATATTTATATGCGCTATACAATGAAATATGCATTCATTTCGAATAAACTGCCGTTTAGTCGGGTAATTTTGAAGAAAACCCAGCGGTCAGATCACTGTCGAGTTACACTTGCGGTGACTTCGAGATTACATATCTTCTTATAACTTGAAATGATTGTAATGACAACTTTAATTCCTTTAAGAGTAATCAATTCCCTACCATTTGGTACCAAAATATTGAAAATTGGTGAAAAAATGTTGAAGTTATGGAGTTCATATTAAGATGAGTGCTGAAAATTGAGCGGCGAGTTGCATACCTTTACTAAATATATATGTATCAATTTTTATTTTTTGTAGGAAATGAAGGTTATTGAATTAAAAGCATAAACCAAATATTAAAACATGTTTCAAATGAAAAATATCGTATTTACATGGTTTTTGAGAGGTAGGAGGCTGTAGAGTGGGTGTGGGGGGGAGGGGGGTGCGGGGGTAGTGACCAATCAACGCGCCGATTACCTATGGGTGAAACGGCCAGGCAATATTCTGCCATTTATTTTTGAAGATGACACGTGTCACGGATTAACAAAAGCTACTTGTCAGGTGCTAGATATTAACACAAACCACAACATTTCAAGAAGTTTGCATAATTGCTCATCCGTGTCGTAATTACAAACGTTTGGAACATCTAAACGCACTTGAAATTCGTTCTTTTGAGTTACTGTACGCTAGTTTTTTTATTTTTCAATTTACCGATTTTAAGAAAAAAAGAAAGAAGAAAAAAATGCATTGTCGATGGCAAAAAGAAATTTCAGTTTATCCCGATTCAGATAAATTTTGTGCGTACATGGTACTTACCAAAGAAATGAAAATGAATTACATCGCCGATTGTCTAAATTCCTCAGTAATAAATTCATAAAAACACTTGCTCCATGTGTGAAAATAAAATTGCATAAATATAATGAGGTCACTGTTAAATCACACCATTAAGTTTACACACTTAAGATGACCTCTTAGAGGTAACTAGCGGTCTCTTCAAGGGAATCTTTGATGTTTACAAACCTGTAGCTCTGCTGTTTCAATCCGAAACATCAAAGGAAGTGCCGACACTTAGATGACGTGTACACAATATTCTATTGATCAAAAGTTAGAAAAAGAAACTGTCATACTTTTTTGTGAAAAAAATATTACGCATTTTAAATTATTGTGCAAGAAGATATTTTTATGGGATAAATAGTTTCAATTATTGACATAATAAATCGTGAGTGCATTTGTTTATCTGTGTTACATTCATGTAAAGCTTTATATGTTGGAAGGATTGTGTACATGTTAAACTATTAAAAGCATACGTTTGTAAATGGTTAAAAACTGATGATGATGATGATGAATCAGACTGGTTTATTTATACTTAAATCAGATTTATTTTACAAAGAAATGAATAATTTATTTGGATAAAAACTGGATCCTCCATTCAGCAGCCACCTGTCTTAAGCAGCCAAAATGACTGCATCCCTTGGCTGGCTGCTTAAGACAGTTTCGACTGTATGCTTGTTTGTTGAAAAACAAAGTTATAACAAAAATATTTACCAAGTGTCAGAGTTATCTATTTGTTGGAGTTATCTCTCCCACCAGTATAGAATTCTATGTATTCTTTAATTGTTTTTATGTGATTTCCTTTTAAATATACATGTGTAGTCTATAGCCGGGCAAGCCAAAGCCCGAATACCTATACCGTCAATAGTAAATTCGTAAATTACCATATACCATTTCATAAAGTACCGGTACTAGATTTGATACTTTTGTAAAAAAATAAATAGTCTATATGTCGTAATCTGAAAGTATCAGTATCGAAAAAATACCTGTATTGTTGCGTCATTACCACTATCGCTATTGGACTGTATCGTGAAGAACGATTTCCAACCCTAGGCTTCCACATATTAAAATAACTTATAATGAGACTGTATGTATTTTACTATTTTCAGATTAGTTAGTGGTGATGTTGATGGAAGATTTGATCAACTGTTTGCAAGAATAAACAGTATACAGAAAAAGTCTGGATCATTTGATGTAAGTTTTCCTGTATGAATACGAGAATATGCAGTTAATAATTATACTGTCATGTATTTTATATTTTTAGCAATGTGGTCATATAAGCCCAACTCTGACAACTTGGGCAACATATTTCAGGACCCCTGTCATTCATTTTAATATCAATAAATTGTATATATGTGCTTTGTGAATGTTGGATCAAATCTCTTGTTATTTTAATGCATCTTTTATCTATATTTTTAATTTAATCAAGTTCAGCAATTTTAATTTTATCTTTTGATAATATCTATCTATCTACATCATACTGATTCAAAATCAGTTTACATTACACTAAGCAGGTATGCATTGTATACATTGAATTTTTGAATTGAGAGACAGCTATGAGATACAAGGAAATCTGGAAAACAGTACTTACCTCTTATTGAATAGACCCTTTGGTTTTTTTACATGCCCAGTGTATAGCACTGATAAATGCAAGGATTACTTGCATTTGGTTTAAACAGTATTTATTTTATATGATGCAAACATAATACAATTATGGTACAACAACATAATGTAAAAAGGATTAAAAAGAAAGTCAAAGACTTTTGTAGATTTCTTTCCTGTACCTGGACTTCTTACCAGTACACCTCTAGGTAGGTGGGAAACACTGAAAGTGCCTCTGAAAAATCCAAAGGGTGTTATCCAGGATCAAACATGTGACTTCCGGAGTGATAGTCAGTGGTCTAATCAACTGTGCTATTGCACCACTTTAATTGTGCATGTAAATACTTTAATTTTTAAAGCAGCATGCACTGTTTTTCATTAAAATTTTGAAAATGTATTGTGAAGGGAACAAAGAAAGTAATTTACACATGTCAAACAGCATGTGCAATCCGTGTAAATTACCAAAAAGAGGTCAAAATATGTAAAAATAGCCCTTACTTCTTTAGGCACGCAGTAGGACTATGGTGATGAATACTGCAAAACGAGTCATTAATTGCATAATTTTAACATGTAAAATATTACACAAATCTTTTTACTTTTCATATAATCTTAGTACATTTTTCTCAAGTTTGATTTTCTTGAAATATTTTGGCTCATCTGGAGGCGAGAAGCTTTAAGCAAGGGAAACTTGGCACTATATTTTCGTATTTTGTTTTGTCATTATATATTTGTAAATAAAATTTAAAAAAGCAGTGCATTTCAACAAAAATATAAAAATTGATACCAAATTTCATGTTGAATTACATGTTGCAGAAGTTGGTAAAACTAACATTGTCTGCATTTTGGATGTTTTGACTGCATGTCATTAAAAGATTCATTTAAAAGAGGACATTCATCAGTTTTCATACATTTTTCTAAAGGTTTTGTTGTGTGTTGGCAACTTCTTTGGTGACAAAAATGAGGAATGGCAAAAGTATGCATCTGGATCAGTCAAAGGTAAGACTTCACCTCCAATATTGTTGAATAATTTTGATTTTAATGGTTTTGATTTAATCTTAATGCAAGTTATAGTGGTGTTGGTGTTAGTAGTTTTCACTCCGGATCACAACAGTAAGCCACATCGAATTTACCAGAGCACAGTTTAGCCACCGCATCGTTCCTGGGCAGGCTGTCAAGCAGTTTACCAGTAATAGTTGCCTTCACTTCTGCAAAGAATTGAAACTTCTGTACATACCAGAGCAGAGGTACAGTGCGAATGACCATAGAAAAGATTTCATGATCAATCACAACAAAAATGACCTGCGCCTTCCGGAAATCAAACCTGGGTCGCCAGATTCACAATCCAATGCTCTACCTATTGAGCTAACTGGACGGCTTATGTTAAAGCAAGCTATTTTAAACCTTTGCTATTATAAATGAATACGTAAAATATCAGCCCTATCATTTAATTCACACATGGTTACCAAAAGACAACACCTTTTCATTACTAATCGTGCTGAAACTGTTGATTGCTTTTGCTGAATAACATTATCATAAATGAATGAATGTGCATATTAATAACAGCTTAAGCTGTGATGGAAGTGGCTTTGTTCATGATGGCTTATGCAATACATAATTCATGCCGGTATTGAAAAAGTAAGCTTTGAGAACATTATAATCTCTTTTATAATTTCGTGTGATGATTTTGAATATGGTAGGTAAATAACTTGATCTAATATCGATATGCAGAATAGTTCCCAGAACTGGATATAAATATGAATATAATATATTTATATTTCAGTTCCTTTACCTATTCTTGTTCTTGGACCAAACAGATCAGAACATGTCAAGTTATATAAGGACATGAAAGGAGGAGACCTCTGTGATAATGTCACTTATCTTGGTATGTGATTGATCAATATTTTAGTCTCTTTGGTTTAATTTTAGATCAAACAGCACGACTTACTTCGGAATGAAGAATTTTTAAAAAAAAATTCCCAGCTAATCTGTAACTTTTACAGTTACAGCTTTGAAAATAAGCACAACAGGTTGACTAATCTTTTGTAACAGATAGTGCTCCATGAAGCTATAACGGTAGAAGGTTGTTTGTACCTATGGATTAGCTACTGGAAAAACCCACATTTGCTGAGTTTTAGATAGCATCTATTACTTAATCTTGTAACAGATAAAAGATAACATAAGTCTGCTATTTCAAATCTTGCATCACCTTTGGTTTCGGTAAGTGTATAATTATTTTACCTGCACTTCAGGTGAATGTAAAAGCACAAAAAACCTGAAACATTCTTAATTGTAAGCTTTGACTGTTACTAAGGAAGTACTCATTTCTGCACACTAAGTTTGCAACATCAGATCATCAAAGGAATAACAAAAGTTAACTATCAATTTAATTGTTCTCTGGTTTCTTAATTTCTAAAAACATATCAGTGCTATTTGAATAAAAACCTTATCTAAAGTAACAAAGACAAAAAAATTGGTAATTCCATATGAAAGAACTAGATACATACAGTTTTCATTCTTAGGGCATATTGCATAAATATTTTTCTTTCAAATGCAAAATATTAACTGTCTAGCCAACCAAACAAAAATTATGTATTATTATTTTATAGTTAGAAGTGAATTCAGAGAAACAACATTGTAAAACAATGTAAAACCTTCAATGTGTCAGTGTCATTTGTTGTCTATAATATCAGATGTATTCTTAAAATGTGCTCTTACTAACCCTTAACCTGCTGGAACTGAAAGTGACCAGCCTTTGACAACAGTATAGAGCCAGGCCAGTCTTCAGCTGGAACTGAAAGTGACTGACCTTTGCCACCAGTATACTAGTATAGAGCCAGGCATGCAGTTTATATTTGTTTGGGTCGTCAGACCAAACAAATAATGGTAGCGAAATTTCAGAGCCTAATGCTGTTAATTGCAAATGCCTAAAGTAGTCCACTATTTTGAAGCGGTTACTTCCCTTTATATGTACACTAACGCCGAAAAATTCAGGGGAGATCAATGCGTAAAGATTGTCAAATGACAGGCGCATTAATTTTCAAGCAAAGTAGTTCCCGAATGGTCGAAGATTTCTAAAATTGTTTCATTCTTTATAGATATACATGCTTACAGTAAGCTCCATGATTATTTACATCTGTGTTAGACAACAGGTTAAGCGTCAAAATAATAAGTGTTACAAACCCTAATTTAGAATAATATGGTTCTCACAGGCCGTTAACATATAATTTCACCATGGCCGAGGGGTTTGAACGCTCGCTTATGAATCGAGAGGTCTGAGGTTCAAATCCCAGTTGAAGCAACTCATTTTTTTTTTAAATTTTTTAAGTCAAATAAACATTGAATTGACTATCAGTGTTGCAGTTAGTCTTATAGTCAATTTACTACAGTTAAAACACTGTAAAGCATTGGTGGCACTATACAAAAACAAATTGGTTTATAAACCTTTCTGACATTCTGAGACCCAAACAAATTCAGTGCCTTCTGTGCTTTGATTATATCCATGCAGTCTTACCAGGATTATACTTTTAGTGACTTTTCTATCAAAGCCCCTTAAACTTTAAAATAGATTGGACTGTTACACACATTTACGGTTTACCAGGATGCTTATACTTAGGGTTATCATTATTAACAGATTGACAATCCATATCATAAGTTGAAATGCTGTTAAGATTGGTTGTATGTTTAGCCTGTAGATTAAAATATCCCCATGACCCATGGCCAAATTGGTTATTTAAGTTAGCAAATCTGTTACCTCAGATAAAAATGAAAAAATCCTGTATAATGTTGTATTGAGCTAAAGGGTTAAACAATATAATTCTGTAAACAAATCTATGAAAGCTCTATATTTTATATGGCAAGGACAATAATTGCTAGATGCATATCATATATGTTATACCAACTTTTGTAGGTAAGAAGGGGTTATACAATGGCAGCTCGGGACTACAGTTAGCATATCTCAGTGGAACAGAATCAGATATTATATCAGATGATACATGTTTCAATGCTGTTGACATCAACTCTCTCATTGATCCTGTAAAAAATGACAGCAAATTTAAAGGTGTAGACATCCTGATATCATCACAGTGGCCGAAAGGTGTTGAAAAGTATAGCAGTGAACAGGTAATGATATTATGTACTGTCTTTGGTTTTCGATATAAAATAAGATAACAAGCACTTTGTGAGAAACCCTAAAAAGTCAATAATAAGCCTGTATCGATTCTTGCTAACTAAATGAATGATGTATGTTTATAATATGTCACTTCGGAAGTATTCAGATGTTGTCATTTTTCATTTTAATAACCTAGGAAGGATTCAGTTCGAACAATAGTGGGTCGGAGACACTTTCTCAGCTGGCAGTAAAATTGCGACCTCGCTACCATTTCTCTGCTCTAGAAGATGTACATTACGAACGTCAACCCTACAGAAATCATAAAGTCCTGGCAGAACCAGCTAGACATGTGACCAGATTTATCGGCCTAGCCAAGGTTGGAAACAAACTGAAGAAAAAGGTATTTTATATAGGATAGATTCATCAATCTTATTAATAGTGACAAGATACAGCCTAATATTTTTCGTGCCTGAAATAATGGACAGAAGGGCACAAGAGGTTTTACTTCTTCATTAAAGCTTGAACATCGCCATATGACCTATACTGTGTCAGTGTAATGTAAAACCCAATAAACAAAAGTTAAGCTCTATAAGCAAAAGTAGACATGCTCTGCATTTCACATTTCCTTCGACTTTCTATCATATTGTTTTAGAAGTTTATTGTTATAAAAGATACACTACAGATAATGATATTTGATAATGTTTAATATGGTAGTGTGTTCTGTTCTGTGTTGTTGCAGATGTCAGCATAATACTAGGATATGGTTTTACTTGCTAGTTCATATGTATTATAATACTGCACGTTTGTGACGTCGCTTTTCATTGGATAATCGTGACGTTTATATACAGTCAACTATCGTTATCTCGACATCGCTTTTCTCGATATTTCGTTATTTCGATGAAATTTTGAAAGTCCCGATTTTCTTCCTTCTTTATCTATATTGGAAATATTTGTTTATCTCGATATTTTTATTTCGATATTTTTAGTATCTCGATGTAAAATTTCAGCCCCAACAGTTATTTTCACACTATTATCCTTTGTTTATCTCGACTAATAGTTTTCTTTCATCTGTTCCCTTAAGACATGTGAAAAACACAAACTAGACGATAATTGCTCAATTGCGCGTGTCATAATGATGATTATGTTTGTAACAAGTTAAGCTGTTTTTATAAAAGTTAATCTATTAAGCGAGTTGATTGACTTACGTCCAAAATGAGTGAATTTTACGTTCTTTATAAATATTCGAACACTGTATGAATTCATTATGACTTTAAATGTAATGAAATAGTGAAAGTATAGAAACACAATCGTTGCAATATTGTTTTAAAACATCACCACCAAATCAATCAGTGGTTGAACAATCTCGAGAAAGACCAGATAAATAACCAGGGAGGATATCCGGATCAACCACCCTGAAAACATTGTTTTCACCATATCGATGTATTACTGAGTAAACCTCACTATATGTGTTTATCACAGACACAAGTTTTTCCGCTGGTAAACATCCGCTATTGTTACTTTGTTAAATATTGACTAGGCCTATGAAAACAAGACAGTGGAAATCATAGTTTATTTGACATAAGGTATGCACATGTCTTTTGTAATATCAGTTTCTGCCGTATTCCAACCCTAATATGTTTATCTCGACATTTCGTTATCTCGATATTTTTTGGTCGGTCCCGATGACTTCGAGATAACGAGAGTCGACTGTAGTAGTTTATGTAGTTTTCTTTTGGGTTTGTTTTTTTTTAAAACTTTGTAATGAATTTTTTTTCCAGTATTTGTATGCATTTAGTATAACACCAATGTCACAGATGGATCCTACAGAACTTGTCTCTCAACCAGAAGATGTCACAGAATGTCCTTATAAGGAAAAATCAACTCAAGTGGCAGAAAAACAGGTGTGTCATATAAGTTTCATTATAGCAAGTTTTGTATAATTTATTTGGTATACATTCATGTATATGTTGTGTAATATATTGACTCACTGTTGATCACTAGCTGATAAGCCCTGCCTAAATTCACCTGGCATCACTTCTCTGTTAGTAATCATAAGTAAATAGATTTAGAAACTGACAGCTGCCTTGTTTAATCTCTCTACCCACACTGAGTAACAACTATGAAATAACTATTACTAACAATAAATTATTTGAACATTGCTTTGGCAGCAATACTATATTTATTTTACTTTCTTGTCTTCAGGATTAGACTCTAGTGATTTGGTCAATATTTTGGCATTTAAAAATTTTTGCAGAATACATACATGATTGACCACTCTAAATTTATACAATGGCCTTAACAAGCTTATCAATTTGAAACATTCTGTTGTTGAAAGAAACAACTTATGATATCAAAATGTGAGGAAGCTATCTAGGTCAATTACAAAATGGCAGAAGTTCTTCTTAGCTTATTGCTTGTGACTGAAATAATGCAATAAGGGGTATCTAGTATCTTCCTCCACCAGTGATGCTTAAAAGTTGCCATAATTTGTCATAATTATGCATTACCAAGTTAACCTGTTACTGCACTAAGGTCATATAATTTTTTTTAAAAATACACCTGATATAAACGCTGTTGGGCATAAAAATTATCACAAGTTTCTGTAGCCAAATTGAAGAAAAAAATGCCAATCTTATAAAAGAATCGCAAGTGAAGACCATGGCGACCCTCAGTGTGAGCTCTCTATATTATGACCTTTATAGTATGGATGTGACTTTAAAACCAAACATCAAATAAATGCTGGAATGGTGCACACAACAGTATGGTGTTCACAGATGACAGCTGTCTGATCTGGCACTATACTAGTGGCATGGACTAGTCATAAATGTTTCAAGTATTTCAATGATGAATTCTATGGTGATGAATGTGGAGTGATTGTATATACCATATTGTTTCCTATTTATGGCCCCCTTCTAATTAGCATCACCCCAACCACCACATTAAATTGTATAGAAGAAAAAAATCTTATCTTACAGATTTATAATCTATAATATTTTTTATAATTTGATTGTATCTTTAATAAACATAATTTTTAGTCACATTTTAATAATTCTAATTAGCCCTTTTGAAAAATGCACACACCCCCAGGGACAAAACGGTAAATGACACTTACTCCCCTTTGATAAGTGATTGTGTGATTGAAAGATAAATAGGAAATTAGAATTCTATTGTATCATACTCATCCTCATTTCCATTCAAGTTGATATAAAAAAAGCTATGGTAGTTTTATACACTGCACCCTTTTTTATGTCTTTTCAGAGCTTGCTTGATAGTGTTGGTGTTTTTGCTGTTAAATTTGAGTTGTTGAATTTGCAGTTTATGTAAGTTATTAATTTATTTCATGCCATACATGACACTTGCAGGATCAGTTTTTCTATGACATGAAAGGAGATGGTGGTGGGAAGAAGCGAAAAGGTCAAGGTGGGGCAGATGGTCAACAGAAAAAACATAAACGTAGGTTGATAATTTTTAGCTCGACTATACGAAGTATATGGAGAGCTGTCCTACTCGTCTGGGGCGTCGGCATCCGTGTCCAGATTTCAGATTAAAGTTTTGGTGCAGTAAAATATTTTTCACTATAACTTTGTCATTTCTTAAGGTATCAACTTCATACTTCAAATATATGTTCCTTATCATCAACTACATCTTATGTGACAAGGTTCATAACTCTAGCACCAATATTTTCAGATTTATCTCCCCTTGACCTTGGAATTTTCCTTAAAAAATACTATTTTTTTCTGTTACTTATTTATTTCTTACGGGATCAACTTCATACTTCAAATATATGTACCTTATCTTAACCACATGTTATGTGTTAAGGTTCATAACTCTAGCACCAATATTGCAAGAATTATCTCCCTATAAACTTAGATTTTTTTTACTTAAAATAGGTTATTTTTTACTATAACTTTTTTAGTTTTAAAGGTGTCTACCTCAAACTTCAAAAACTTATTCCTTATCATCAATTACATTTTATGTGACAAGGTTCATAACTCTTGAAGCAATATTTACAGAGATTTATCTCTTTTTGAACTTAGGATTTTCTTTAAGAAATATTATAACTTCTTTACTTTTTAGCTCGACTATTCGCAGAATAATCGAGCTAATGCAGTCACCCATTTGTCGGCGTCGGCGTCCCTGTGGTTAAGTTTTTGTATGTAAGCTGGTATCTCCATAACTACTGAAGGGAATGGATTGAAACTTCACACACTTGTTCTCTGTGATTATCTAAGATGATTGGCACAAGTCCCATAACTCTGATTTGCTTTTTTTCATAATTATGCCCCTTTTTCGACTTAGAAATTCTTGGTTAAGTTTTTGTATGTAAGCTGGTATCTCCATAACTACTGAAGGGAATGGATTGAAACTTCACACACTTGTTCTCTGTGATTATCTAAGATGATTGGCACAAGTCCCATAACTCTGATTTGCTTTTTTTATAATTATGCCCCTTTTTCGACTTAGAAATTCTTGGTTAAGTTTTTGTATGTAAGCTGGTATCTCCATAACTACTGAAGGGAATGGATTGAAACTTCACACACTTGTTCTCTGTGATTATCTAAGATGATTGGCACAAGTCCCATAACTCTGATTTGCTTTTTTTCATAATTATGCCCCTTTTTCGACTTAGAAATTCTTGGTTAAGTTTTTGTATGTAAGCTGTTATCTCCATAACTACGGAAGGGAATGGATTGAAACTTCACACATTTGTTCTCTGTGATTATCTAAGATGATTGGCACAAGTCCCATAACTCTGATTGGCTTTTTTACATAGTTATGCCCCTTTTTCGACTTAGAAATTCTTGGTTAAGTTTTTGCATGTAAGCTGGTATCTCCATAACTACTGAAGGGAATGGATTGAAACTTCACACACTAGTTCTCTGTGATTATCTAAGATGATTGGCACAAGTCCCATAACTCTGATTTGCTTTTTAACATAATTATGCCCCTTTTTCGACTTAGAAATTCTTGGTTAAGTTTTTGCATGTAAGCTGGTATCTCCATAACTACTGAAGGGAATGGATTGAAACTTAACACACTTGGTCTCTGTGATTATCTAAGATGATTGGTACAAGTCCCATAACTCTGATTTGCTTTTTTTGCATAATTATGCCCCTTTTTCGACTCATGAATTCTTGGTAAAGTTTTTGCATGTAAGCTTGTCTCTCCATAACTACTGAAGGGAATGTATTGAAACTTGAAGAGTTTGTACCTTTTCGGACAATTTTATGTATTCATATAGGTAAGCATTATTATACTCAATGAAACACCCTTGTGACAAATTTTCGAATAGTCGAGCGTTACTGTCCTCCGACAGTTCTTGTTAAGGTATCTACTTCAAACTTCAAATATATATTTCTTATCATTACACACATGTTGTATGACAAGGTTCATAACTCTAGGGTGACTATTTTCAGAATTATTCCCCTTGATCTTGGAATTTATGTTAACAATGTTATTTTTTTACTATAACTTAATATATAATTATACCTAAATTGATTTCTCTTTCATAGTTTTGTCTTCCTTACTGAGTCCAGTATTTTATTAGTCGAGCTTCGCTGTCTCCTGTGACAGCTCTTGTTATATGTGCTCTGAAATATTTTGTGGATGACCCATAGGCTAATCAATATACCTTGTTTTTGGTAGAGTTCTATTTTATATTTAATATTTGTAGCTGTCACTTACAAATGGCCAAATTGGTTAAAAGCGTCAAATAGTATAAGCTATCTGGCTAATGACTATAAAATAACACCATTACTCATGTTCTTGGTTTTTAAAGGGACCCCACTGAGGCTCTGAAAAGGGACTGAAAATTTCACTCAAATTAGGCTAAGAATTGCATAAAAATACAATTTTCAATTTATTTCTGAATATATTTCTTAATTATCTTTTGCATATCATTCTGTTTTAAGTGCCCAGCTGATCTATGTAAGAAATTCAAATTTTATGTTTTAAGGCATTCAGAACTCAGTGGAGTTCCTTATTGGGGCACTTAAAATTATTTTCAAGTTTTTCCATTTTGTACACTACATCTCTGTAAAATGTGGAAATAGACAATGTTCAAATGTTTTACCATCAGCTTAATAGTGTTCTTTTACAGTAATTGCCTGATAGTTTGAACAATACAGCATTTGTAATGTTTTTACACGCATATTTTCATATGTAGCTGTTCCCACTGGACCATGTTGGTTTTGCCTTGGAAGTCCTGATGTAGAAAAACATCTTGTAGTGAGTGTTGGTACTGAGGTAATAAAAAATCTCTAATTTTCTACATGTAGATATTGACAATAAATGTATAATGCATTATGGGAAATATATTTTGCTTTATTAAAACAAGTGAGACTATAAAATGTGTTGGAGCACCACACAAAATACTGTATACCGGTATATACTGGACAAGGTGCTTGAATGATTAAATGCTAAAATCTTGCCTTGTCACACGCCGAAATGCACTGAAAGACGTCTAATTCATCTCTTTACAAACTTCACTCTAAATGCTGCATGCCTCCAGATGAGGTAATATATTTCAAGAAAATCAAACTTGAGAAAAATGTACTGAGATGTTGGAAAAAGTAAAAAGATTCAAGTTAAAAGTAATAATTTCCATGTTATGCTTGATTAGTGACTGATTTCTACTGTGTTAGTAATGCAGCATGGGCTATTTTTGCATATTTTGACCTTGATTTAGTTATTTATATTTGTGTAAGTGCTGATTGCAATGTATAAGTTATTTTCTTTGTTCACTTCACAATAATTTTTACTTATTGATACATTTTCAAAATTTTCATGAACATGGTTGGAATCTGGAGACATGATAGTTTTAACTACCAATTAAGTAAGCTCAATTTAGAGACAGCATGTTTCAATTTGCATTGGGATCACATGTTTGAATAACATGTAGTTTTTGTCATAGGGTTTATATTGGCATAGAACTAACATTGAGTTTTAATTATTATAGACACACATACTTAAATTGACACGAAATTATCATTAAGTTAATATCTTTGAATTAGCAAAGAGTTATCAAGTTTGAATCCATAAAAATTCCTTTGTATTTTTAAAGAATTTTATGTCCTTTCATTTAAACTGAAAAATATACAAGTAACAGAAATAATATTTGGAATTGCACGCTTTTATGTATTGAGATCAACAATAAAAAGGAAAAACATAATCCAAAATTAAAAACAAGACTTTATTGACATCTATAAGTTATCTGCCCTTGAAATGACCTGATATAAGTAAATAATTCTGATTCAAGGGCAGATAACTCAAAATTGAGGTCAGTGCCACCTAATTTTTTTCATTCAGAATATTTCTGTTGTCATATTCTAACAACATGCCGAGTTTAAAGAAATTCTATTAAACAGTTTAAATTCTATATGAAAATCTCGAAAAAGATTATTGTCCCTAGTGGTTGAAGGATTGCCTTTAATATTGCATCATTTATATGTGTGTGATTGTAAGATACGACTAAATGGGTTCAAATTACTGTAGTCTGTGCATCTCTTAGCTTCAGAGGTGAGGTGGTTTTGACCCCTGGTGCTGCTTTAAGTTTGTAACACCCAAGGTTATCCCTGTTTCTGCACCGTATGACCCAATCTGTGTTGATGCATTGTAAAACGAAACAAAACAAACCAATTAAGAATATTGAATATTGAGTAAGAAATTCAAAAAAACTTCATACAAATTCTTTTTTGTAAATGATGTACTATATAATTTCAATACAAATTTCTTTTTCAAATTAAGAATTGAAGCAGGCTATTGAATTATCATGAATTTTATTGTTGACAGTACAAAAATATATAAATGAAGACAATGAGTGGTCTAATTTTTTGTGTTTCCTATTTCAGACATATTTAGCATTAGCAAAAGGTGGCCTAGTTGCAGAACACATTCTTATATTACCAATTGGTCATTATCAATCAACTGTCACTTTACCAGAAGATGTGCTAGAAGAAATAAACAGGTAGCAATACTCAATATTGTCAAATATATAGAGGATATTGAATGAGTGTAGGTTTAATACTATATTTTATTGAATGAGTTGAATAAAATCATATTATGTGAGCCTTTGGCGAGCAAGATATTGTTTTATTCAACAAGTTCAATAAATTAAGTATTGAATCTACACAAATATTAAGAGGATATTTTTTCGTTTGAGTGAAATATGGAATATATTTTCACGAAACATGATAAAATGCCACATATTTTCACGAGCCGGGACGGCGAGTGAAAATATGAGGCATTTTATCATGTTGAGTGAAAATATATACCATATTTCACGAAAAACGAAAAAATAACCTTTTTATTTAATTTCATTATCAAAGAAAAATGGTTATGAACCCCCTTGCCTGCTACGCAACTGCAATTATACAGCCCGCAGTAATGTAAGTATCGTTTTGTTTTGCACGCGATATTTAGCGCTAGATTGTGACGTCACGTAAACAACTTTTTAAACGTCTGTACAGCGTTAATGACTGAATTAAAGATATTGGTGTTCGGATTTATTTTCTTAGTTAGACCATTTTCTATCATTCTAGATAGTTTTCAAAACAAAATTCAACAAAAAAGTTGTTTGTATTTATCAGATTTTTCAAACAAAATGGCGAAAGAAGTCCCGTAAAATAAATATGAGTTTTGACTCCGCCCACTTTCATATTTATATTTCATATTTATTTTTTAAAAATATGAAATATATTTGACTGATATAGCACAATATTTCATGGGTCAAATTAAATAAAATATTCTATTTATCACATATTCAAATTAAGAACGATTTACAGTTTAAAAAGTGCCATTTATTATTGATGCACTTATAGTGTAACCCTAACATAAGCGTGCTTTTACGCTGTGTTTGTAACGCAAATAACATCATGTCAAGGTGTTATTACACTAGTGTAATATCCTTTTTATCCTGCGCTGTGGATTATGTGATAAAGAATTTTTCATCAGTTCAAGTTAAGCACAAGTCATTTATATCTACGCCCCCAACACTCAGAAACATGGATATTTTGTTGAAGGCCCCAGTCTACAGGGACAGTGAGATGTTAGAATCCCTGCTAAATACTCTGTTTCTATATTTATTTGGTGCCATTACAAAACAACCACAATAGTAGAATGTGGAAATGTAAAAAGCAATATTTTCCCTGCTATCTCAAGTCCTCTTGGAATGGGGATAAGGTTTTACAGTTAGTCTGTGCATTATTTACTTGTTGTTGTACGAGGGGTTATCCAAAAATTTGTTGTCTTTTTAAATATCTCTTGAACGTCAACCTGTATTGTAATGAAATTTTATCAGCATACATTGTAGAATATTATCAACACATTTTGAAATGACGGATACGCATATGTTTAATGGCATAAGAGATTTAGTGTTGAACGGGAAAACGGACAATACTTTAAAAGGTAGTAACGGTCATTGACTGCGTAACGTTGAAGCAAAAGTTGTACAATATCATGACGTTGACGTCAATAACTTTTTGGAGTGCGCCAATGTCGCTGATATGTGTTTATGTAAAATTAAATATTGTTGTTATCTAAGAAGCTACTAACATGAATTTGTCTGTGTTAATTTGTTATTTATTCTTCTAAGAAGTGTAAGAATTTGAAATCAATATGTCAAATATATTTTACGCAACAAAGAAAGTCCACCTTTCAATCTGGACAAAACCATTCATCATTTTAGGGAAATTTTCAATATACATACGGTATTGAGTGAATATACATGTACATGGATGTCCTGGCTGATCTTGTTCTGCTCTGGTATCATGGTCTGTCCCCACCTGCAGATTTATTGTTAAAACTTTCAAGACATTTTATTGTTTATGGTAAACTTTATCTGCTTAAGCATGTGGTTAAATATAATATTAAGGATAGCATAAGGTGTACACACCACAGATTGCTAGTTTGAAACCTTGAAATCTTGAAGAGTCTTCTTTTTGTGTCGCCTTGAAAAAGGTGACATATAGGGGTTACTTTTGTCGGCGGCATCTATGTCGACGCCGTCTGCGTCCCCGCTAGCTTGTCTGGAGCATTAGTCAATCATTATAAGTTGGATTGACTTCAAACTTCGTATGCATGCTTGTTACAATGACCCGAAGTGCAGTGCACAAGAACCGTTACTCTGCACTTCTTAATTTTTGAGTTATTGCCCTTTGTTAATTTTCATACTTTATTTTTGTCCGGGCCATTTCTCCTAAAGTATAAAAGCTATGGACTTGAATCTTCATAGGATGATAGATCTCATTAAGAAGAAGTGCAGTTCACAAGAACCAGTATTCTGCATTTCTTATTGTTTGAGTTATTACCCTTTGTTAATTTTCATACTTTATTTTTGTTCAGCCCATTTCTCCTAAAGTATAAAAGCTATGGACTTGACACTTCATAGGATGATAGATCTAATTAAGAAGAAGTGCAGTGCACAAGAACCGGTACTCTGCATATCTTATTTTTTGAGTTATTACCCTTTGTTAATTTTCATACTTTATTTTTGTCCAGGCCATTTCTCCTAAAGTATAAAAGCTATGGACATGAAACTTCATAGGATGATAGATCCCATTAAGAAGAAGTGCAGTACACAAGAACTGGTACTCATCTGTATTTCTTATTTTTTTAGTTATTGCCCTTTGTTAATTTTCATACTTTATTTTTGTCCAGGTCATTTCTCCTAAAGTATAAAAGCTATAGTCTTTAAACTTCATAGGATGATAGATCTCATTAAAAAAAAGTGCAGTGCACAAGAACCAGTAATCTGCATTTCTTATTTTTTTGAGTTATTGCCCTTTGTTAATTTTCATACTTTATTTCTGTCCAGGCCATTTCTCCTAAAGTATAAAAGCTATGGACATGAAACTTCATAGGATGATAGATCTCATTAAGAAGAAGTTCTGTGCACAAGAACCGGTACTTTGCATTTCTTATTTTTTGAGTTATTGCCCTTTGTTAATTTTCATACTTTATTTTTGTCCAGGCCATTTCTCCTAAAGTATAAAAGCTATGGTTTTGAAACTTCATTGGATGTTAGATCTCTTTAAGAAAAATGCAGTGTACAAGAACCGGTACTCTGCACTTCTTTATTTTCTTCATTTTTGTCCTGGCCATAAATTCTCCTTAACTATATTGTTCACAAGGCGACACATCCGACTCGCGGAGTTCTAGTTAAGTGATGGTTTTGTTTCCATTGAAATGTCTTAATTCTTTTTTCTTTCTCTGCTGTTTCAAATTACATGAATGAAAATACAATAAATTTCAAATAAAGACCACTTGTCTATAAAGGCCATGTGTGGTCTCTCCTTTAGATGGCCTTAAATCACAGGTTTGCCTGTATATAGATATTTTAGCAGACCTAGTGGGTCCAAGAATACTAGGTAGATAATTTCCCTGAAATTCAAAATTCAACAAATCAAATAAACCTTCTATTTTTCTGTATACTTTCTACGTGTTAGCACAGTGATGTATGCTATTTGATTATTGAATGTTATGTTTACAGTTCTTCTATGACTATGTTGGATGCATCTGTTGTAAGATTTGATCAAGTTTTAAGTGCAGGTTTTATTTTGTTACTAATCTATTTACTGATCTACAAATGAGAGAATTACATGTTTTCTGTGTTCACTCTTTTATAGGTATAAAAAAGCATTAAAGAAATGTTTTAAGAAACAGGGTAAAGCTGTAGTATTCTTTGAGAGGAATTATAAAACTCAACATTTACAGATTCAGGTGAGTAGAATATAGTAATGTAATATAGTATAGTGCATCTTCTGCTGAGAGGGCCTTTTTAGAGAAATAGCCTATTTACAACATCAGTGTGAAACAAATTTAACCCCTTTAGAACACCAACTCTCAGTAATAAAAACTGGCTTTGTGCAAAAGTTGCACTGAATTCACTTCTACACCCCTGTCTGACTTCAAAACACTTGTCCCCCCTCACTGTTGTGGGTTTGAATCCCCACAGGGACTTTGAATTCTTTCATGTGAGGAAGCCATTCAGCTGCTCAGGTGCCCGCTTGGGCCTGAAATAATGCACGGACGGGCACCTGAGGTCTTCACCAGTAAAGCTGAAACTTCCCCATAGGACCTTTACTGTGTCAGTGTGAGGTAAAACCCAATAAGCAAACAAAACCTCTTTCTGACCCTTGAGATGATACAAATTTATTTCATATATCAAAAGGTTTCTTTTTTTTTCAATAAAAAGACAAAGGAATTGTTTGGCCTGTGTTTGAACTGAAAGAAATCAGAATTATGAATTGGTAGAAAAGAGGAGATAGGAGGTTTTGTTATTACCTGTTGTTACATGGACCCAAGCTTGAATAAATGATAAATGATTTATTCACAAAAGAAGAAGCAACACTAAATTGTGACGCTAACTGTTAAAGTATTGTTTTCTTGTACATGCTTCTGCCTTTTAATCTACATTGTAGTTAAGAGTTATGAAGTTTGTACAGTAAAAATTATTCTCTTAAAATAATTAAAATGAAAAGAAAATAACAATGTTACATACTAAAGATAATGTTAAAAAAATATATTAAAACTGAAGGGAAATTTTACAGGAAAATAATGATTAAAAAAATGTACTCATACATTTATGAATGATTTATGAGAATCAGTATTACATAAGTTCTATTTTTATCATTTTTGACCTGATGAGCTCTGTGTCTGTCCATCGCTCATGATAGTCTTGGACTTGAAATCTTTTATGGCTCAACATATACTAAATGTGCAGGTTAAAGCAGAGCTTTTTAGATTCTTTTAGACTATGACATTGTAATATTCATTCTTGTAATATAATTGAACAAAATTTTAATTTTTAAATATCAAAAGTCTTAATTTTTTAACAATCACCAAAATATTTATTGTATATTTACTATATTACAGGCAGTGCCAATTCCTCAGGAAAGTGTTCAGGAAATAAAAGAAACATTTTTGGAAGCTGCTGAAAGTGACTCAATACAACTGAATGAAATACCTGTACATTCTGATATAAGACAGGTAAGTTGATAACTAAGTGAAATACCTGTACATTCTGATATAAGACAAGTTTGTTGATAACTAAGTGAAATACCTGTACATTCTGATATAAGACAATTTAGTTGATAACTAAGTGAAATATCTGTACATTCTGATATAAGACAGGTAAGTTGATAACTAAGTGAAATACCTGTACATTCTGATATAAGACAAGTTTGTTGATAACTAAGTGAAATACCTGTACATTCTTATATAAGACAATTTAGTTGATAACTAAGTGAAATATCTGTACATTCTGATATAAGACAGGTAAGTTGATAACGAAGTGAAATATCTGTACATTCTGATATAAGACAAGTTTGTTGATAACTAAGTGAAATATCTGTACATTCTTATATAAGACAATTTAGTTGATAACTAAGTGAAATATCTGTACATTCTGATATAAGACAGGTAAGTTGATAACTAAGTGAAATACCTGTACATTCTGATATAAGACAAGTTTGTTGATAACTAAGTGAAATACCTGTACATTCTGATATAAGACAAGTTTGTTGATAACTAAGTGAAATATCTGTACATTCTGATATAAGACAGGTAAGTTGATAACTAAGTGAAATACCTGTACATTCTGATATAAGACAGGTAAGTTGATAACTAAGTGAAATATTTGTACATTCTGATATAACACTGTTTATGAGTGTCGCAATAACTGTATAAGGAAGAAAAAATACTTTTTATTGATTTCAAATTCAGATTGTTCAGATTGGTGTGCCTTATTTCTATGCTGAGTTACCAACTGATGAAAAACTCTACTGTAGAATCTCTGGATCTCAAAAGTTCCCACTTCAGTTTGGCAGGTAGTGTAACTCTTGTAGATAAACCTGATTATCTAAACACTTAAGGATACAGCTAAACAATATTAAAAATGACATGTCTTCAGTAAGATTTTCTTACTTTCATCTCATGAGAGCACAAACAAGCTATTGTTTTCACAAATTGCCTGTTGTCTATCTTTTCCTTTGTCTGTATAACAATATTTGCTTTATCAATTGGTCTGATCAGCATTAACAAATATCATTTGTATTTTTTCACAGATTTAACTGTGCACAAATTTTGACCAAATAAAAATAAATAAGATAAAATAAAATAAAAATTAGGCCATAGGTGGGCAAGTTTCTAATTCTTGATATTTATATAGAGAACACTCTTCTTGTAAACTCTGATAAGTGATACTGGGGCATATCATGATCCTACTGTTTGAAATGAGCCGCGTCATGACAAAACCAACATAGTGCGTTTGCGACCAGCATGGATCCAGACCAGTCTGATCAGGATCCATGCTGTTCGCTATCAGTTTCTCTACTTGTAATAGGGTTTGTAAGCGAACAGCATGGATCCTGATCAGACTGCGCGGATGCGCAGGCTGGTCTGGATCCATGCTGGTCGCAAACCCATTATGTTGGTTTTGTCGTGACACAGCTCAAATTTATTTTGACTGCACATGAGTAAAAACTTAGTTTGATAAGCAAATAAGTGTATAATTACAATTATTTCATGTATATTTTGTTGTGTTTTTTTTTTCAGGGAAGTTTTAGCAAGTCCTGGTATATTGGACATGCCTGAAAGGGTTGACTGGAAAGTATGTAGTGTTTCCAAATCACAAGAAGCTTCCATGGCAACAGATTTTAAATCAAAATTTAAGAAATACGATTTTACACTGGAGGATTGAAGTTGTAAGAACATGTATATGTATCAGTTGTAAGGAATATTTTAACTCAAAGGAATGCATTTGGTTCATAAGTTTAAACATTTTTACTTCATTAGGAATGAATTTTCTTAATGTGTTGGAGTTTTAAAATGATTTTTATTAAATTTCAAATCTTTGAATCTCTAGCAAGAGTAATCTTAATCTGGCTTGTCAGAAATGCAGTTCTGTGTTAAGTACATGAGCATATGTGACCCTCCAAAAATAGCATCATTGTGATGCAGAATATATTGTAAATTAACTGTTTTGATTTTTTGTTATACCTGTATAATTATATATACTAATCTACAAATTTAAAAACACTGTATGTTTATATTTATTTTCATTGACCAGTTACTTTTTAATCACCAGAACACAAAGCGTTAAAGGCAACATTTGTGATCATTTAAAGTACATGTATATTGTCTCTCTGTCCACATTACATATACTCTGAGCAAAATTCCCTGTTGATCTAATTGGTCATTATAATTAATATGAACATCATAATTGAAAGCTGACATGAGTAAGTGACCCTTAACGTCAGTCAATTCTTTTTAAATGACATAATAAATTTGTAAAAAAAATTCAGGTCTACTGCTCCTTAATAATAGAAAAAACTTTTGAAATTTGCTCATTGTTACCTATTCATATTTATCTTAAGCATTTGAAGGGTAATTCACTTTTTTATTTGTAACGTATATGACAACGTTAACGTCTTTTGACGTCATTTGTAAAATGAATTTAAGGGTCGTTTTCTCGTGCCGGCGTTTTAATTAATACTGGATACACTTTGTGTGATAGTCTTTCAAAGATGATCAAAACATTTAATTCTGTGCAGAACTGAAGACCTGACCCCTATGCACGACTATCAGCATTATGTCTTACACATTTATACCAAATTATTATAAAATCCATCCAGGAATGAGAGAATAATTTCTTCCCAGGTAGCTTAGATAATGTTGATTTCTCTTTAGCTGTTGACATTGTGTTTCACAATATATTTGAGAGACTTTAGCAACTCTTCTTGTAATCTTCGATGCCTTCAAGATGCTCTTTAATCACATTATTTTGTTTCATTTTATCAAAACAAAACTGAATAATCAATTTTAAAATCAAAGTCCTCGTTTTTCGAACTTCCTTTTGCTGTGTAAAATTTATTAGATCATTAAACGCTTATACATTGCTCACTGGTGTGTTTTTGAAAAAAAAATGTCAATAGAACAAACTCATTGTTGGATTAAATGACATCATCTTGTGTGATTTCAAATCAACTTTTAAGTAATATGGAGTATTTAAGCGCAGATAAAAAAAGTACATTCAACCTACGATACGAAAAGTAACTGTGCATATATTTTCTAAAAGGAATCTTGATCCTGATATTGACCACTGGAACTCATAGAGATTTGCCATTGACACCAGTATAGAGACAGACCAGTCTGCCTATCTGTGCAGTTTGACCAGGCTCTATACTGTTAGTAACTCAATTTTAGTTCGTCAGTTTCAAAGGAAAACTCGAGCGACTGCAAAATTATAATTTGTCGGGCACTAATTTTCGTGGATATGTCAGTCCCCAACGAAATTTCATTTCGTCTTCTGTAAGATTATTTTGCATCACATTATTTACATTTTTACTCTAGAAAAATAAACAATCCACGAATTTAAGTTCCCGTGAAAAATTTTCTTTGTTACAAAACCATGAAATTCCATGTCCACGAAATTAAGTGAATTCACAGTATTATGGTTATCATCGCTGTCGTCGTCATGCAAAATCTTTGTCAATTAAGTTCCCTGATATAGCCTATTACATAAACATATATTTTAAAAGGTTCATTAAAATTGGTATACTTGCTAATCATGACAAGTGGCAGTTGCAAGACAAGGAGGCCATAAGTCTGAAACCTATATATATTTTCCCGAGTTCCACACGCTCTTGATCTTAACTTCGCGAAAACAGGGATGTTTACAGACATTCGTCTAATGAAATCAAATCTAATGAAATCAAAACACAAAGATGAAGTTAGATAAAGTTTGGGGGTTTTTTTAATTTTATTTTCATTTAAACAAGACAAATAGAAAGACAAATAGCTATCAACAGAAAACAATAAACAATATGTATAATACTCTGTATTTTTAATAAATATTGCCCTATTCTTGTCGGATAAAAAGATTATGGATATTTTTAACTATAATTAATGCTGAAATTAAAAAATAAATGAATCAACAAAGATCAAAGATGATGTTAAAACAACAATATAATACATGAAATGTTGCAATGACAAATAAATAAAAGTTAAATGTCAATAAGGAAATAAAGCACATATTCATTTATCTATATTTTGTTTCAAATAACAATGACAATGTCCCAGTAGGGCCTATGCTTAACAATAATACTGTTATGTCACTTCCCTTGTTTAGTTTAAATTCATTGTTATGTATAAAATGTCGCTGAAGAAGTCCGAAATTATCGTTTTTTGTTATATTTACATATATATGAAATGAAAGTAATGAAATAATACTTCATGACGCTTCAATGAAACAGTCGCAACGAAATGCTCAAACACATACTACGAATGTCATATAATTATATGCATGTTAAATCAGCCATATTACAATTCAATAATAAAATGCCATTTATAAATTTGAATGCCGCCAGTAACTAGTTAGAACTCATTGTATATAACGTTGAATTTGTTCTAGAAAACTATTTTTCCCATACAGAAACATCGCCTTTTCAAGGGAACCAAACGACGACACTTTCCTCCGTAAATGTCCCTACATAGACTTTTCTCAAATTTGTATGGTCCTACGCTTCTCAAAATTACGTCATCGCACGAGTGCGTTACAGCGTTGTATCTGCAAGCATTAAACCGACGAGCACTTCCTTCTGTTAAAAGAGACAACAGCAACAAGACTGTCACAGTTATGAATTTCATCCAACGAAGAAGATCCATTTTTTTCAGTCTTTATTGTAAACACTGTAAATGATTGAACTCTTTTTTTTCTGTGTGCTTCACTTCAACCCCTGAAAAAGGAAAAAGAAAAGTTAACATTCAATCTTTTTAATCAATTGATTGATAATTATATGTCGCTTCATTGCCACTAATAATAATAATAAAAACAATAAGTATTTACTAGTATTAGTTAATTTTAGTCTTGCACTTATAGAACCTGACATAAAATTTATCTTAACCTTTTATTTACATGTATTTTACGAATGACAAACTGAAAATATATTCGCAAATTATCAAATACACAGTCGATATGTTAAATTAATAGTATTTTATAGTAGTAAAATGATATCGAATGAACGCATTCAATGTCGTCTGCTTCAAAACTATTTTGAACTACATTTTTTGCGAGTTTAAAAGTAATTTTGCTGTACGTAGTTGTTTTAGATATAGAATAAATAAATCATAAAATTACCTTAATTTCGTTGATTTTCAAATTGCCGCCTTACAACACTTATGAGTGATTTCCTCTCAAGCGTGCGTATTTTATATACAAAATGTTGGAATTCCTAAATTCTAAATTTAGTTTTATAGCCTATTTATAAGATAATTTAGAAAATTTAAAATGGGAATATTGTGAATTATCGCTGAGTGTTAAGTTCCTGTTGATATGCTTTCTGACTAATATATTTATTCAAACTAGATTAAAGTATTTTTTATTTAAGATTTGATAAACATAATTTATTGGCTTGTTGAAGACATTTTCAGATTTACGTTATCTCCAATTATTATGAGAATTATTCGCGAAGAAATGTGACCCGACCCGAACCTTCCAGTAAAAGAATTACCCCGTTTTCAAAGATGAATAATAACCCACTGACTATTTGCGAACATTTTAAAGAGGCCTTTCGGGACATAATTTATTCATTTTTTTATGAATTATATAAAATACGCTGTCTTAGAGAAGCCGCATTTCTGTCTCGGTAGAGGCGTTGTGGGTCGAGCGATGGTTTGAACAAATTTGGTTGAGGCTAACATGCATGGAATTGTTAAAACGATAAAAGGAAATGAGCAAAATTTGATGCAGTGAGATGATGAATTTTTATTAAAAGAAAGTTATGATCGGACGTTCACCTTAAGCACATTGTGCATTTCAAATAATCATAATCGAACTCGTAGAAATATAAATTTATCATTTTTACAAAAAGCCACCATTTACTTTCCAGTTTTTTTTAACTTGGAATAATTAGCTTTAGATGGAATAATATTTTTAAAAGAACATTTGCGCATTCTCATGATTTGACTGTGTTGGTAGTATTTTTTATAAAAGCACAAACATTTTTTCCTGTTAACACTGTTGCTTCTACCACATCAATACAACATAAACGACAGCAACAGCGATGATAAGTATTATTCAATTTATAATACAATTAAAGAGGTGAAGGTCTGATACATTCTCTTTATTCAAGTCTTTTGCTGTATTGCTCACTGATGTTGTATAAAAACATTATGGAGACAAACTCAAGTCTGACTCTTCAACGTTCTTTTATAACAAGAAAAAGACGTTCTTCAATAAACAAAAAAAAGGTCAGATTTTTTTTTATTTTAAACAACTGTATCTCCTGACTGACTGACTGACTGATTGATTTTATTCTAGGCAGATTTATAGAGTGTACATGTAACTTAGAAATATACTCAAAAATACATTGAAAACTCGTATCTTTGTACGGTTCTCAGTCCGATTTGAGTGAATTTGTTTTCAATTTTGGGTCATTTTTTACAATTGTAATTGTTCTGGAGAAAACGGAGCGAGCTTTTGATCTGATATTTTGCGCATATGCTGTTGGTGTAGTCCTACACAAAATTGAGTAATTATTTCCAGTCCCATCATGTAAAAAAAACCTTAACAATGAAAACATGAGCAAACACATGAACATAGTGTCGCTTCAATTTCAAGTACTGTCTTAAATTCCTGATGATTAATAAAAGTGCTTTATAAGATCCGTGCTAATACCTCGCAAAATAGATATACAACCGAAAGCACACAGTTTAAAGAACAACGTTATAAATTTTCTTAATTACATATGTACTTGTATCAAACACAGTACAATGAGAGTACCTTCAAATGAATCATCAATGATTTCTCGTCTGTTGAAATAACATTAACTCGTAAATATATTATAAATAAAAAAAAACATAAAGGATCAATAAAAAACTATCGGAAACGCATGTAATGTAACAAGAATTTAAACATTGAAAAAATATCTTTCTAGAAGTATTCAAGTGTTTAGTTCAAGCAGGTCATATACAAATATGATGAAACGTAAAGGGTATTGAGTCCGCGTCCAGATTTCAGATTAAATTTTTGGTGCAGTAAAATATTTTTCACTATAACTTTGTCATTTCTTAAGGTATCAACTTCAAATATATGTTTCTTGTCATCAACCACATCTTATGTGACAAGGTTCATAACTCTAGCACCAATATTTTTAGATTTATCTCCCCTTGAACTTAGAATTTTCCTTAAACAATGTTTTTTATAACTTTTTTAGTTTTAAAGGTATCAAACTTCAAGGTACCTCAAACTTCAAATACGTATTACTGATCATCAATTACATGTTATGTGATAAGGTTCATAACTCTAACACCAATATTGCAAGAATTATCTCCTCATAAACTAAGAATTTTTTTTTACTAGAAAAATGTTATTTTTTACTATAACTTCTTTAGTTTTAAAGGTACCAACCTCAAACTGCGAATACTTATTCCTTATCATCAATTACATTTTATGTGACAATGTTCATAACTGTTGAAGCAATATTTACAGATTTATCTCTCTTTGAACTTAGGATTTTCTTTAAGAAATAATATAACTTCTTTACTTTTTAAAGGTATCTACTTCAAACTTCAAATATATAATTCTTTTCATTACACACATGTTGTGTGACAAGGTTCATAACTCTAGCTTGACTTTTTCTAGAATTATTCCCCTTAATCTTGGAATTTATGTTAACAAATGTTATTTTTTACTATAACTTAATATATATTTATACATAATTGATTTTTTCTTTCATACTATTGTCCTCCTTACTGCGTCCAGTATTTTATTTAGTCGAGCTAGGCTGTCTCCTGTGACAGCTCTTGCTGAGCTTTTTTTCCAGGAATGGTTTTTGTTTTGTTTTTATTTGTTGTGTAAATTTTATTAAGATCATTAAACGGTAATACATTGTGCACTGGTGTGTTTTTAGCTCACCAGAGCCGAAGGCTCAGGGTGAGCTATTAGTATCAAAGGGGCAGTCACACTTGAATTTGCTCATGTCATTTCAATTGGCCCCTTTTAGGGGTCAACAGAGCTAAAAATAGAAAAACCTTTAAACATCTTCTACTACAGAACTGATGGATAATCACCAAACTTTGTCTGTAGCATTCTTGGGTAGTCTTCTATCAAATGTGCTCATATTAATTTGATTGGCCCCTTTTAGGGGTCTCTAGGGCTAAAAATAGAAATACCTTTAGACATCTTCTTCTACAGAACTAATGGATGGATGATCACCAAATTCTGTCTGTAGCATTCTTGGGTAGTCTCTTATCAATTTTGATCATATTAATTTAATTGGCGCCTTTTAGGGGCCGCTAAAGCTTAAAATAGAAATACCTTTAAAAGTCTATTTCTACAGAACTAATTGGTGGATGATCACCAAACTTTGTCTGTAGCATTCTTAGGTAAGCTTTTATCAAGTTTGCTTATATTTATTTGATTGGCCCCTTTTAGGGGCCACTAAAGCCAAAAATATAAAAAAAACTTTGAACATTTGGTACTGAAAAAATTGATAGATGATCACCAAACCTTGTAGCATTATTAGGTAGTCTTTTATCAAGTTTGCTCATATTAATTTGATTGGCGCCGTTTAAACTAAAGCTTAAATGCCCCAGGTCATGGCATTTCTTCAAATTATTGTTTAAACATATTCTATGCTCAAATTAAATATCAGAAATTATTAACAATGGATAATGTCCAACTCTGAAAAGCAGTTGTTTCTGGTGAGCGACTCAGGGCCATCATGGCCCTCTTGTTTTTTGTTTGTTTTTTTTTCTTTGAAAAAAAATGTCAATAGAACATACTCATTTTTAGATTAAATGACATCATCTTGTGTGATTTTAAGTCAACTTTTAAGTAATATGTAGTAGATCTATTCAAGCACAGATAAAGATCGTATATTCAACCTACAATACGGAAAGTAATTGTGCATAATATCTTGTAAAAAGAATTTTGATCCTGATATTGACCACTGGAACTGATGTTGATTTGCCACGCTTTTGATCTTTTCTACTCGAAAACAGAGATGTTTACAAACATTCGTCTAATGAAATCAAATCTAATGAAATCAAAACATAAAGCTGAAGTTGGATAAAGTTTGGGGTTTTTTTTAATTTTCATTTAAACAATACATTTAAACAAGACAAATAGAAAGACAAATAACTATCAACAGAAAACAATAAACAATATGTATAATACTCTGTATTTTTAATAAATATTGCCCTATTCTTGTCGGATAAAAAAAATTATGAATATTTTAACAATAGAATTAATGCTGAAATTAAAAAATAAATGAATCAACAAAGATCAAAGTTGATGTTAAAACAACAATATAATACATGAAATGTTGCAATGACAAATAAATAAAAGTTAAATGTCAATAAGGAAATAAAACACATATTCATTTATCTATATTTTGTTGTAAATAACAATGACAATGTCCCAGTAGGGCCTATGCTTAACAATAATACTGTTATGTCACTTCCCTTGTTTAGTTTAAATTCATTGTTATGTATAAAATGTCGCTGAAGAAGTCCGAAATTATCGTGTTTTTTTTTGTTGTTATATTTACATATATATGAAATGAAAGCAATGAAATAATACTTCATGACGCTTCAACGAAAATGTTGCAACGAAATGCTCAAACACATAAGTTAGCACGAACGTAATATAATTATATACATGTTAAATCAGCCATATTACAATTCAATAATAATATGCCATTTATAAATTTGAATGCCGCCAGATACTAGTTAGAACTCATTGTATATAACGTTGAATTTGTTCTAGAAAACTATTTTTCCCATACAGAAACATCGCCTTTTCAAGGGAACCAAACGACACTTTCCTCCGTAAATGTCCCTACATAGACTTTTCTCAAATTTGTATGGTCCTACGCTTCTCAAAATAACGTCATCGCACGAGCGCGTTACAGCGTTGTATCTGCAAGCATTAAATCGACGAGCGCTTCCTTCTGATAAAAGAGACAGGAGCAACAAGATTGCCACAGTTATGAATTTCATCCAACGAAGAAGATCCATTTTTTCAGTTTTTATTGTAAACACTGTAAATGATTGAGCTCTTTTTTTCTGCGTGCTTCAACCCCTGAAAAAGAAATGTTAACATTCATTCTCTTCAATCAATTGATTGATAATTATATGTCGCTTCATTGCCACTAATAATAATAATAATAATAATAATAATAATAACAACAATAAGTATTTACTAGTATAAGTTAATTTTAGTCTTGCACTGATAGAACCTGACATAAGTAATAGATATACCATTGCTGCGTTGACGATTTCTGGGTTTGCGTAAATTATACCATAATCACGTGACCTTTCTTATGCCTTGACCTCACGAGACGAAGTCGAGTGAGGTTGCATAAGAAAGGTCACGTGATTATGGTATAATTTACGCAAACCCAGAAATCGCCAACCCACCAATGGTGTATCTGTTTTAACCTATAGCTCCGCCCAGAAACACTTACTCCTTCGATTTTCAAAACTGAAAATTATACCATAGTCTGGGTATGGTATAATTTACGGTTATTGGAAATTATACTTGGAAGAATTTTACATAAGAAGTACGGAATGCCGTTAGGGCCATTGCCTATGAATAATGTGTTGATCTGAAACGCGATAGTCGATAGTACGATGGTGAAAACGCGAAATCACGAAACTACGATGGTGAAAATGCGAAAGCACGATGATGAAAACGCGAAAGTACGATGATGAAAACGCGACAGTACGATACTACGATGATGAAAGCGCGATAAACTATCGTGTTTTCACCATCGTACTGTCGCGTTTTCACCATCGTAGTTTCGTGATTTCGCGTTTTCATCATCGTACTGTCGTGTTTTCATCCTCGTACTATCGAGTTTTCACCATCGTACTATCGCGTTTTCACCATCGTACTATCACGTTTTCATCATCGTACTGTCGTGTTTTCATCATCGTACTATCGCGTTTTCACCATCGTACTGTCGTGATTTCATCATCGTACTATCGCGTTTTCATCATCGCAATATCGCGTTTTCACCATCGTAGTTTCGTGATTTCGTGTTTTCACCATCGTACTATCGACTATCGCGTTTCAGATTAACACATTCATAAGCGATGGCCCTAACGGCATTCCGGAATGCCGTTAGGGCCATCGCCTATGAATGGTTTGATCTGAAACACGATACTCGACAGTACGATGATGAAAACGCGAAATCACGAAACTACGATGGTGAAAACGCGACAGTACGATGGTGAAAACACGATAGTTTATCGCGTTTTCATCATCGTAGTATCGTACTGTCGCGATTTCATCATCGTATTATCGCGTTTTCATCATCGTGATTTCGTGATTTCGCGTTTTCATCATCGTACTGTCGTGGGATTCCTAAATTCTATTTTAGGTCATGATAACTAAACCTTTTTATTTATTTATAAGATTATTTAGAACAAAATGAGAATCTTTTAAATTACTGTTCACACTTTCTGACTAATATGTTTATTCTAACTAGATTGAAGATTAGATAAACAGATGTGACCCGACCAGTAAAACATTCACCCCCACTACCGTTCAGTTTTGATGAAAGATGAATAATGTTAAACGATAAAAGGAAATGAACCACATTTGATGCAGTGAGATGATGAATTTTTATTAAACGGACGTTCACCTTAAGCACATTGTGCATTTCAAACAATCACAATCGAACTCGTAGAAATATAAATTTATCATTTTTAAATAAAACCATCACTTACTTTCAAGTTTTTTATGTGTTTTAAAAGAATATTTTCGCATTCTCATGATTTGATTGTACTAGTAGTATTTTCTCTTTATTCAAGTTTTTGCTGTACTTACTGACTGACTTACTGACTGACTTACTGACTGTCTATATTCTAGGCAGATTTATAAAATAATCATGTAACTAAGAAATATAATCAGAAATACATTGCAAAATCGTATTTTTTGTGCTAGTCTCAGTCCGAATTGAGACGCTTTTCAATTTTAGGTCATTTTTCTCAATTGTAATTTTAATTGGAACGACCTTGTTTACCCTTTCCTTTCCCTCATGAGCATATTGTGAAAAATGGCCGTTTTCACTGAAAAGCCTCCTGTTACAAGTTCAAACTGCTATGAAACTATGAAAAATGCTTCAATACTAATCAAACTTCTGGACCATTTGTAACGACATGCTTAGTCTTTAATTTCCTGTTACCATGGCAACGAGGGGACATCTCAAAATTGCCAAAAATCACTATTTTGCCTCGATTTTTTCCATCAAAATGTATTTCAAAGTGCTGCAACTTCTCAACTTGAAGGGATTTAGATAGAGCCAAAGGCTTTTCAGCGTTGGTTACACGTTACCTTATGATCGACCTGGGCTCATTTTTAGCCTCTCACAAGTCCAAAATTTTCCTGGCGATGAGGGGGACTCGACCCCCCTTAAAACTCCCCAAACAGAAGGGGGCACATTCCCCTTCTGGCAACCCCCTGATGTATCTTTTGGATGGGGCGGCGCCGAAAAAGTGTTCACTTTTTTTGGCAACATTTCTCAAACGAAAACATGTGTTTGGGGCCCATATATAACATTTTTTCACTATTTCAGGCCCGAAAAGGCGGGGGGGGGGGTCGAAAGCGCGTTGTTTCGCGTATATATGAGGTAAAGGGTTAACAAAAAATGATGAAAAACTTTGGAATCAACCAAAATCTAGTTTTTCATGTTAACATGTGGTCTTTCACCTAATTCATGTTAACATGTGGTCTTTCACCTAATTTTGGTGAAAAATTGTTGTTTTGTAACATTTATAATTTTTTTAGTTAATCTGATATTCTGCACATATGTTGTTAGAATAGACTTGCATCAAATTGAGTCATAATATCGAAAAATAATGTCCAGTCCCGTCGTGTCAAAAACATCAGTAAAGTCCCTTAACAATGAAAACATGAGCATAATGCCACTTGAATTTTAAGTAGTGTCTGCAATTCCTGATGGTTTATACAAGTGCTTTACAAGATCCTGCTAATACCTCACAAAATAGATATACAACTAAAAGCACACAGTTTAAAGAACAACGTTATAATTTTTCTTAATACATGTGTACATGTATCAAACACAGTACAGTGAAAGTATCTTCAAATGTTTCATCAATGATTTCTCGAAATAACATTAACTCGTAAATATATTATAAATAAATTAATATATAAGATCAATAAAAACTAACGGAAACGCATGTAATGTAAACAGGAATTTAAACATTAAAAAAGATCTTTTTAGCAGTATTCAAGTGTCTATTGCTTATTATTCATTTTGTTTTGAGTTTTCAGCATGCAGCGCTATTAAATTGTTACATATTGTAAATAGAGCTTTATAAAATAATAATGAAACGACCCCAAAATACTCGTGTACATTTTAGAAATATAACACGCGCTTTCTCCCGCTCATCTTCAAATGAAGAGTACTTCGGCAATGGCTACGAAAAATAAACAACAGAGATTTTCCATAGAGAAATCAAAATTTGCTTTTACAGGAAAAGTTGAGACTTTAGAGAAAAATCCTGAAAAATCTCGACGGTGACTTTTTTTAGTTTACAAAACTGGTTAATTTCTTATTTAATCTCATTATGTTAATTCATACCAGGCAAAAGTTCATTTCCATTTTGACTGGGATAGACTATAGACTATGTTTTTCAACGTCCTTGAGCTATCTTTAGCTGTTACATACTTATTTCTGAGTGTTACATGTTTACATTTGATAGCAATTTTTTATCATGTAAACTTAATTCTTTGAATATATTAACACATGTGCTCATAATTCTATAACTGTGATTTTTAAGTTGCATATCCTTAATGATAGTTATATAGTTGTTAGATGACTTAATGTCTTGATATTTTTATTGTTAAATTTCTATGATTCCTTGTGATTATTTAACGTGTTATGTATATTGTTCTTGTTTTAACAGACATTAAAGCATGAAACCAGCCAATAAAAAAACTTTAATTTTGAATGTTTTCAAACCTTTTGAACTGTGAATTCCATAACCGTTTGTCATTATCTATGAAGGTCACGTAATGAATCACGTCGGTAGCAATTTATTTGTACGAGGGATCGGTTTACTAAATAACGAATATAATATTTTTTTTATTTTTTTTTAAACTTAAGAGAAGTGGGTTATCAGCTCACATGAAACGTAAAGGAGTAGTTAATGGAAAACCACAAAATGATGTTTGAAAGTGTAATTCAATCTTGAATGAGTCTTCAATAGATCACGTGACGTATATTATACGTGGGTTTGTTAATAATATACTCTTCCTCGAGAAATAATTTATGTCTTATTTTAACATTTGATAACCTTTTCATGAATTTTCTATGTGCTCTTTCAATATTTTCTTCTTTAATAAAACCCCTAACTTCACTTGAATAATTCAATAAAGATGCTACATAAGAATTAAAAAGATTTAGCATCATATTTAAAGGCACTTCTAAATATGTCGTTATGGCAAAAAATGCTTTTAAAGCTTTGTCTGCTAATGTTTTAGTTGCATTCATAACAGATCCACCGCTGGAAAAAACAATACCTAAAATACATGAAACAACTTCTAATATTTCCCCATTCATCTCTATTTATTCTCCCCTTTTTTGAAAATAACAACCTTTGTTTTTTTTCATCATTCACTTTAATTTCCACTTCTGATAATAATCTTTTAAATTATTGAATGATTGTTGTAGTCTGAAAAAAAGTACGGCATCGTCAGCAAATAGTAATTAGTAGATATATAACTGATCTAATGTTAAACATGAATTACTGTCATTTTGTAAAAACATTTCTGTATCATTTACGAAAAGTGAGAACAAAATGGGAGAAATTATTTCCCCTTGCAATAGGCCTACATCACAATTGAAGAAATCTGACAATATATCAATATGTTGAACACATAATTTAAGCTCATTATACAAAGATCTAATAACATTAAACATTCTTCCATTTACACCATTCTTTATTAATTTGATCCATAGGGCATTCCTGTATATTGAATCAAAGGATTTCATTAAGTCTACTAAACAACAATATAATTTCTTTTTTTTTATTAAGCTGTCTTTCAATAAAAGAATGTAAAAGAAAAATAGCATCAACTGTACTGAAATTAGATTTAAAACCAAACTGTGCATCAGTAAGAATATCATTTACAAGTGCCCATTTTTTCAAACGTTCATTTATTATTACAGTAAATAATTTAGCAAAACAACTTATCAGGTAAACTTGAATCGCCCTTTTTAAAAACAGGTATTATCATGCCGCTTGACCATGATTTAGGAAAACACTGTATATCTTAAATATAGTTAAATAAAATTTCTAAATGTTTATCTAAAATATCGATTCCCTCTTTGAAGTATTCGTACATAGTATGGTCGAACGAACACGCTTTATTCGTCCCCAAAAGTTTAACTGCATTTCTTATTTCAGTAACAGTAAACGGTGCATCTAACTCATCAAATGTAGAATTTATGATTTCACGATTATCATATCTAAAAAAAGTTTCTATTTCAACATCTTCTTCTATTGGTACCCTATTGAGACACTATTAAGGTACCCGGTATAGCGTGTTTTTTATACTTCATGTTTTTTTTCTGGTCAGCAATATTAACATACAAACTTTAATAAAAATTTTTTAAATGATCCAACTGCATTTTTTTTTTTTTTTTTTTTGGTTTTTTTTTTTAAAAACTTTTTTTTAAATGCCAAACGTCCGTATGTCCGTGTCAGTATTGCACGAGTTTCACGTAAAAAAAACGATACATCGTTCGATACACTCAGTGTGTTCTTATAATTTAGATACAAATGTGGGCCCTATAATATAGAGATATACATAATTAATTATATACAACATATACCATTAACACACATACTGTATTTCAAACATAGATAACTATATATATACATGTATATCAAACATATTCGTGTAAGTTGATATAAAAAATGTGAATATAGTAAAAATGATGTTCCTTTAACATAAACAAATAAAAATTCGGAAGTTTTCTTTTGGAAATGACCAAAAGAAATTAACTTCTTTGTTACATATGTTTTAACGAGATTGACCGCATGTACAATATATATATGATGTTCATGTAATCTAAATTATTTTCAAGTTTTATCTCAATCTATATCCCAGAAAAAAAATAACTCGAAATGATCAATTACGAAAACTTTCAAAATATAAGTTTTTGCAAAGATAATTTATTCATTTCAAGTTTATAAAATTAAGATTTGAAACAAATTTTATTGATACTAAAATTATATGAGCCGCGTCATGACAAAACCAATATAATGGGTTTGCGACCAGCCTGCGTATCCGCGCAGTCTGATCAGGATCCATGATAACCATATAACAAGGTGAGAAACTGATAGCGAACAGCATGGACCCTGACCAGACTGTGCGGTCTAGATCCATGCTGATCGCAAACCCATTATGTTGGTTTTGTCATGACGCGGCTCATATGTGATTTTACATTAAAATTCCATACCACATAGACTGCTACTAGTATAAATTAACAAAAGAAGCGGCAACTCAGTAAACTTTTTAACTCAGTCTTGAATTGTTCACTCATGATAGAATATAAGAATGGATTATATGCCGTGGAACACATAGCGACTATATGGGTTATGAAAAAAATTAGGCTTCGGTACGGGGAATACCGAAATGTCGGATGGTATTCTGAAATAATATGATACAAATTTAGCGGCATCCAGCAGACGACAAATATTGTAACAACATATATCATCATTTTGTTAGTCCGACGTTTCCTTTCTATATCTCTCTGTTCCTGTACAGAATTTGTGAAATTGATCAAAATATCAGACATTGAACGTTTTTTCAGGGTGATCGAAATTTTCACATAACAGTATGTAATTACACTGCACGGTATGAAAAACTGAAGTGTGAAAAATGTGAACGTGTAAGTAAGATTACTCGTCATATTTGGCCATATCTCGATACACCACACTTCCTCTCCTACTGTTATTGTTTGATTATATAGCTCCTATAGGAATAGAAATGTTGATTGATAAAATCCATATAAAAATCAAAATAAACCAACAGAAACATCGTCCCACTTTTGGTTTAAGAGGGTAAATGATGGCGAAGTATCTGAGCACGGCTATGGTTGTACATGTAAGCGTTGATACATACACTAGAACACCACTCATCATCGACAATAAAGCACATAAAAACTTTCCGAAAATCCACGTTTTCATAAAGTAATTCAAAGTTGTAAGAGGAATAGCAACTAAGCCCATCATGATATCAGATATGGCTAAATTAACTATAAAAAAGTTTGTTGTGCTTTGCATTGCTTTCTTTCGAAGGACGACAAAAACTACCAGCACGTTACCACATATTCCTGCGAGAAAAATGATTATATATAAGATAGCGAACACAACATGAAGAGACGTACTTTGGAGAAAAATGTCATTCCCCATATTTGAAAAGTCCTAAATTTTCAAAACCTCGGAGAATGAAAGAGAGATGCTTATATCTTGTTTATTTAAGATAAATTATACTTGTACAATATGACGTTTATTGTATGGTCATCCCCGTCTTTACAACTTTAAACTGTTGTGTATGCTTTGTTCCGTCACATCTGAAAATTGTTAATATAGCAATAAGAAACAATCGTGTAATCAAACATGACAAAATTGTTCATAGCTTACTAAATTTTAATATGAAAGACGTTTTTTTAAAGAATCAACGTTATACAAATCAGTCTTATTCTAGAATATCCTGAATTTTGCCTGCAATTTTTTGTATAGTTAGAAAATAATATTGGAACTCTTACCGCATTGCAATGTCCACATATACTTGTTCATTGTTTACTTAATAGTAAAAAACATGTAATTAAAATGTTTACTTACTATAACATTTCCTCATCAACCGTATAACAGGCATACCAACGAAATGAAGTAACCGTGTAAATACTGCTGATACTGTTTTCACAACCGTCGTGGCAATTAATGGTTACATTATATATTAATTAAAACATTGAGAATGGAACCCCTGAGATATGTAGAATAATTAATTTGGTAACTTTTCAACATACCCAATTTCAAAAGGACAACAAAATTACTATTTGTTGATAACAGTAGACTGACAATCATTATTTTCTCCCGCAATTTCCCCAAAAAAGACACCATGTTATTTACGTAGATTTAACTTAATTCCTCACATAAATAAATTTAAATTATGATTTCATATTAGATATATAAAGAGTATTATTTATTCGTTTTATCAGTTCCAGGTACAATGTATATGCGCTGTATATACAGAACAGAACAGAACAAATATTTTATTTGACTTAAGCATTACAAACTCATCGTCGTTAAACATGAAAAGAAAAAGAACATATATATTTTGGTATGACATGGAAGAAAATACATATAATATATAGGTAGATCAAGTTTATCACATGGTATTAACGGTGAATGCACGTAGCACGTGAATATACTAGAATTAAGGTATATGCAAATGTTTAGAAACGTTAATGACTGCAATGTTTAGCATATTTAATCACCTTCATCACAAATATTAAAACCCACGTTATCTTTACTTTATCCATAACCAAAGAATATCCCATGAATAAATTTATTAATGCCGCATTTAATAGCTGAAAATCATATATTTCAAGTTTAGTTGATTTTGATTAGAAATGCACATATTTGAAAATACAATGCAATAAACGGAGTAAACACGCAATATCTGCGAATGTTAACATGACCAAATGATATCATGAATCAGATAAAAAAGCACATATGTGTGTGAACTGCCCTCAGTATATTTATAATAAATATGAAAAGATAACGTTCATTAAATAATGTTATGTTATTATTATTTATGTGTTTACTCCTAAAATAAGTTATTTTAGATTTGGTGCTTACTTTTTTATTTACAACTATTTTACTAATATTGTTTTCGATATATACCGCCTTGCATGGTAGTTCAATTTTATATTTTATATTGAAATCCCATAGACTTTGAATCGAAAATAGTTGTTGTTGTTCTTTTTTTCTCCAGTCAATTATGATGTCTGGTATATATGAGCCGCGCCATGACAAAACCAACATAATGGGTTTGCGACCAGCATGGATCCAGACCAGCCTGCGCATACGCGCAGTCTGATCAGGATCCATGCTGTTCGCTTACAAACCCTATAACGACTAGAGAAGCTGAAAGCGAACAGCATGGATCCTGATCAGACTGCGCGGATGCGCAGGCTGGTCTGGATCCATGCTGGTCGCAAACGCACTATGTTTGTTTTGTCGTGACGCGGCTCATAACATATCTGATGAGTACGTCTGTCTCATTTTTGTCGCAGCAGACGAAAGTCAGAGTTCCGCGTGCTCTCGTGATTTCTCGCTAAGAAGACGAAGACGTGTACGTAGTTCAATTTGTCGTGTTAAAAACGTGACAGTGTCATTGTCCAGACGTTTTTCTCTTCTTCTTCTTATTTTTAAGCGTATTTGATCTTACGTCACGGTTAGGCAAATACTCGACAAATAGAAGACGAGAACACAATACATAAAAGTACCATGTTTTCGCCATGAAAATTAATGCATATGTCGATCTTTGCACTGCCGTGCTATCCGGGCGAATGGTCGAAAGCACGAAAATATGATAAAATCTCAATTTTTTGTGATTCGTGATTCACCTCTTGCCCTTTCTCTCTGATGTATTGAACCACCATAATCAAGCGATTTAATTGTTCGATATATTTTACCCTTGCGATAATTTACAATGAGTTTATTTAAAGTTACTCAATTTAAAAAAAAAGCATGCCCATGTACTTGTAACACTTCCAAATTTCAATCGTACAAACATTTGTTTTATATTTAAACATCGATAAATATCGTTTTCCGATTCTTTATATTTAAGACGCAACACATTAGTTTGTATAATTTACTGCTGTTAGGATTCTTTGCCTTTCTTTTGTTTCCTTCAAGATCATTTATTCTAA
The DNA here is from genome assembly GCF_026571515.1 of Ruditapes philippinarum. Classification (NCBI taxonomy): domain Eukaryota; kingdom Metazoa; phylum Mollusca; class Bivalvia; order Venerida; family Veneridae; genus Ruditapes; species Ruditapes philippinarum. The sequence continues at coordinate 73,114 of NW_026866835.1, forward strand.
TTCTTACAGTGTTGAGCAGTGCCCCCCCCCCCCCCCCTGCGTCGACCCCGTGTGACGAATACCCCTCCCCCTTTGCGTCGAATCGCTGTGAGGAATTTGTGTTCACAACTGAATACTAGCTGCTTAGGCCGGTGACGAACTTAGAGGGAGAGAGATGAGCCATTTCCGTTAGCTCAATAACACCGAGTCTATATGACTTTTAAAAAATTGTTTTTGGTTTCATTGCTCACGAAAAATAACCGCTTTCCAGTAGTTCAGCAGAATATTTTATTTCATTGTCGCCATAAAAGTCCATTATGCTTGGGAAATGCTTTCATTTTCGTTTTTCAAAAGCTTTTTTTTATTACAATGCCTTGTTATTGTTTCCAAAATGTTAATCACTGATCAATTACCTGAACATATTTGCTTTTGTTGCTATTTTTGCAACAAATAAAAATGCTAATTTCTTACATTAATATTTAATGGTTAAAAATTCATATTTGCCATTTCTAAAGAATGAAAAAAGTTTGGTGATCATCACATAAACCCAACATTAACTTCTTATAGTTAGAATGAATCAACAATTAATACATACATGTATATTGTTCTTCCCATCCCAATTCATTTAATAGTTAGAATTAATACCCTCGAGACACTGCATTACCATGTAATAAGAGCCTCTTTTGTGTTTTGTTTTACGCAATTATTCCAGTTTATGTAAAATCAATCTACAAGCGCCAGTTAAATGGGTGAAATTCTAGCTGTGTTCACTTGTAACTTTATATAAATATCACGTGGTTCTTAACAATGCATGCATACATAATTAAATCAAAAACAGAGATTTTTTATAATGATTTTATAGGCCCAAGTGAGTATATTAGTATAACCATGCAGCGACTTTCCTAAGGTATCTTGATAATTTCCTCACAGCTGTACATATAGATCTGATTGCCACACCTTATTTGTTTCACTTCGGATTTCATGAGAAAGTTTTTTAAGCCATGCAAAGAGATGGGCATTAGACGTATAGAAGTATCAAAATATCGCTGTCCGTTGAATAAACATATTGCTGATTTTTGTTAGAAAAAATGTTTGAAGTACTTTAAAACAAATAAACCGGAAATAATAGACTCAATTTAAATGGGCAAGATTGTTTTGCCAGTTTATCTGTCGACAACGCAATGTTTGTTCTTGAAATTACCTACTCAGTACGTATTGGATTTCCAGCCGATTAAAGTGAGAAACCGCATCGCTTTCAAACTTGTGAAAGCGATGCCGATGATTGGCTGTTGGCCATTGAGAAGTTGACCTCCCATTGGTGCCCGTCAGATCCTAATGCGTAGCGTGAATTAGGAGCTGATTTTAGACATCCGTATCCGAGCACACAGGAAATAATTCAAATTCTTGAAACATTTTGAAATCGGACAACATTTGGAATGACGTTAAATTAAGACCCGTTTATTTTCAATAAAAAAAGTACATATCTAGTTTCTCCCGCTTACAGCAGAGACGTACATGTAGATAACAGAGATAATCAGCTCCTATATACTTGCATTGAAATATCACTCATGCCTATCAAAAAGTGTAAAACTTCATGGATGTAGATTTGATCATTTTATATTATACACCATTTGAAATTTGAATCTTTTATCTATTCCTGCATGTTAAAATATTGGTTACTTTACATGCCTTTCACTTAGAAAACATAGCAGAACATACCCACTGAGCTAGTTTTTTCGTCATGTGAATAGTTTTGGTAGTAGTTCTCTTTAAAAATTGATGTATCATTTAAATGGGAATTGTAAATATTTTACCTGGTTAAAAGGTTTACTTGCTAAGAGTTTTAAGTTTAGCAAGCACACGTGATAACTTAACTGGCTAGGAAGTTGCCTATATCTGTTATCTATATATGTCTCTGACGGATACTTCATAACAATCTTTAAAATTATCTAGAAAATAAGAAACACATATGTTTGTAAATGATAACAGTTACTTTTCTGTAAAACATGTGGAAAATTGCATTGGTAGTTTTTTTTTAACTTTGAATTATGAATTAGATAGTGAATAAGATTTATCGGATATCCGTCACAAATATTAAAGTCTTTTAGTTTTTTTCTCTTTAATTTGCATTAATAGAATAATTTATTGTTGTTTTTTTTTATTATTATAACCCCGCGACAGTTAAAAAATTCTTTTGAAATAGTATAATTAACATAATTAAACGATTTTAATGGCTGTATGTCTAAATATAAAATCTGTGTTTAAACTACTTTCTGTTCTACTTAATTACTTTCGTATTTTCTTTTCTTTATTTTTCCTAACCACAAGCCATGGTTATTTTTACAAAATATCATTTTGATTCAGCTATATTTTATTGCATAAAATTTACAACCCTATCATATTCAACTCTCCATTTTGAAAGTCTTGTATATAATGATATCCCATTTTCACTACGTCTTGTCTTGAGTACATGTACCATATAAACAAATCACTAAGTACTACTACTGCATCTTATTATTACAATTGTACCAGTAATATATAGAGGATATTTAAGTTTTATTCTATAAATACAGGATTTATTTCCATTGAGTGGTATGAAAATAAATATTTCATAAGTGGCGGTATTTTATGAGTGGCTACAGCCACTCGTGAAATATTTATTTTCATACCACAAGATGAAAATAAATCCTGTATTTATAGAAAAAAACCTGAATTTTCTGTTATTATATACATTTTTCTATTTTTGACATGAAAATATGTTTCCCTGCAGATATGGAAAATGAAAATACGCATTTTATTTCATCAATATTTCACTAATAAGTATAATTATGATATAAATATAGGCCGTATTAGTCTTTAGAGCCTGCTGACACCGATTCCACTGGTCCTATTGTGAAGTGATTGTGACTAATCGTCCGGGGTCTACGGAGTACACCGACGTTTCAATCGCACAACACCAAAAAATGGCGTCCGAATCGGGAAAACAACAACGGTCTTCATCGGCTAAAGAAACAATGGATGGTAATATATAAAGGCATTCGTATTTTGTTAGAGAGCTTGGAAGTGATGTCTAATATTCAAAACTCAAAGAGTTAAATTTTGCACAGAGATTAAAAAATTTGCAAATCTACAACAAGGGTAGTAAACGGATAATCTGAATTTCGGCTAAACGAAACTTTTACTAGCTAGTATGTGACTGTCAGCAGCAGGTGACCATACAGAGGAGGCATACTCGACGCGTGGGCGTACGTTGTTGTTGTAGGTTTTGGCTTTCACCCCTTTGGCATCCGGTGGGCTTGACCGGATGTTTCGGCGCAGGAATGCTAGGGTTGAGTTGGCTATTTTGGTTGTGTTGTTGATATGGTATTTCATCATCATCTGCAGTAATCAACTCACTCTTCAGTAATCGCCTCACTCTTCATAGAGCATAATTGCGATTTCCAAGATAGGTCTGGTGTAATAGTTACTCCAAGATACTTGGCCTGGTTAGTTACGTTGGGTTGTCGGGTGTATTTGATAAGGGAAGACAATAGTGGCAGAGACATAGATATGTATGTCTCTGATAGTGGTTATCGTGATGACCACAGGTGAACGTCGTGTGGTCATGTCTTACACTATACCCCAGTTCCCCCTCTACAACCCAAAACCCTTAAACATCATCCAAACATCATTAGTATTGACAAAAATAAATTTTATGAAAAAAATAAATAAATTTATGACTAAAAAATTAAAAGGTATTTTACTCGGCGGCACGAAATACCCAAATATACCCAAATATACCCAAATATACCCAAATATAGCAATATTTATTTTTGTTTGTATAAAATATAGATTATAATGAGAAATAAATAAGTATTTATAAAATAATATGACTTAGCCTGCTATAACTTTTATTCATTCCGTTGAAATGGGCAGTTAAGATGTTGTAAGGAAATAAAGTTGTGACATTTGCTTATCTACTATATAGGTACGTTCTTTATGAATGTACTTGCAATTTTAAATCAAGATATGGATATGGTATTTGTTGTCTGAACTAACGTTTTTAAGGTGTAATTTTGTTGAAATTTTATATCATATACAAGTGTCCATGTTATTTTTGAAAAAAATTAGCTTTAATGGAGTACATATACAGTAGTTTGGTTCAATACACAATGATAGGAAAATGTATATTTGGGTATGTTCGATTATATCTTAGTGAAAGTTTATATTGTGTTCATGATTAAAACAGCACTTTTTTAGTACAAAACATTTATTTTTAGTATAATTTGGCAATATTTGGGTATATTTAGACAATATTTGGGTATATTTGGGCAATATTTGGCTATATTTGGGTGTATTTGGGTATATTTGGGTATTTCGTGCTGCCCATTTTACTCTACTTTCATTTTGTATAGAAAAATCACTAGCATCTTGATTTTCAGTGCATATATTCATCAAATTTTCACCAATCTTAACAATCTTGGTGTCAAATCTTAGATAAATAAATACTCTTTAGAAAACAACACTGACACCTTCGCTGATTATACGTAGCAAGTAATATTCAAGCCCAAACTGAAGAGATTGAAATAACAAATGAAACTCAGAAGAGATTTGATTGCACTGTTTCGGTATAACTCTCAGAAGTAAAACACACTGAATTCACAGTGAATGAATATTTCGTTGTATTGCGTATTTAAATAGGGTAAAATTAAATTATTAATTGTAATTGTTCAATCAAAGCATCATATGAAACTATAACGCACCTTTTTTCCTTTATGTCAAATTCTCAATCCAAAATGAAAGTAAAATGGCGCAGCAGATTGTTTTCATATGGAGTATTTTCATTGGTCATGTGAAAACCTCGGACCAATTAAAATACTCCATACAAAAGCAAAGGGAAATGTAGAAATTTTTGGTTGAGTTTTTGCTTGTAAAGAAGTATCTCCAAAACTACTGAAGGGAATGGATTGAAACTTCACACACTTGTTCTCTGTGATTATCTTACATGATTGGCACAAGTTCAATAACTCTGATTTGCTTTTTTGCATACTTATGGCCCTTTTTCGACTTAGAAATTCTTGGTTAAGTTTTTGCGTGTAAGCTGGTATCTCCATAACTACTGAAGGGAATGGATTGAAACTTCACACACTTGTTCTCTGTGATTATCTTACATGATTGGCACAAGTTCAATAACTCTGATTTGCTTTTTTGCATACTTATGGCCCTTTTTCGACTTAGAAATTCTTGGTTAAGTTTTTGCATGTAAGCTGGTATCTCCATAACTACTGAAGGGAATGGATTGAAACTTCACACACTTTTTCTCTGTGATTATCTTACATGATTGGCACAAGCCCCATAACTCTGATTTGCTTTTTTGCATAATTATGCCCCTTTTTCGACTTAGAAATTCTTGGTTAAGTTTTTGCGTGTAAGCTGGTATCTCCATAACTACTGAAGGGAATGGATTGAATCTTCACACACTTGTTCTCTGTGATTATCTTACATGATTGGCACAAGCCCCATAACTCTGATTTGCTTTTTTGCATACTTATGCCCCTTTTTCGACTTAGAAATTCTTGGTTAAGTTTTTGTTTGTAAGCTGGTATCTCCATAACTACTGAAAGGTTTGTGCCTTTTTTGGGACAATTTTATGCATTCATAATAATTAAGCAGTGATTTACTCGATAAAACATCTTAATAACAAGCCTTTGTACCTTTTCGGACAATTTTATGTATTCATATTGGTAAGCATTATTTTTCTCAATGAAACACCCTTGTGACAATTTTTTCGAATATTCCAGCGTCGCTGTCCTCCAACAGTTCTTGTTAGAATAATAATATCTGTCATATTTTGCGGTTCGGATCGGAATATCCGTCCCGAGGTGACCCGCCCATTGGGCGGTAACGAGGCTTGCCGAGTGACTGCCCATGGGCATGTGACCGAGGGACGGATATTCCGATCCTAACCGCAAACATATGTCAGATATTTTTTCTTGCATATTCTACCATATTCCATTATATTTTAAATTCTTTATCTTTAATTCCAATTGAAATTTATATAATTACAACCGTAACTACTTTCTTACAACAGTGTATGAATTACAACTTCATTCATAACGGTAAAATGACGTCATCCTGAGCACGCCATTGTACAGCACGCGACTCATCTGGCACCCCCCATGCCAGATGAAATTTCCAGCATGGGTAAAACTCTCGGAAACGCCAGTCTGATATGCAAGAATCTACAATCCTTTTTTATCGATTGTCTTATTATTAAATCATGAGACCTGTGTCATGTCTGCAAGACTATATTGTAAGTGTATGAAAATATTTAATGAGACTATATGTTGAGGTTCATGCCAAGATGTAGCAGTACATGCCCAGATAGACAAAAAAATGTTTTCTTGCATGTCAAATTAGGTGCTTCCTTAAGTATTACCCATGCTTAAAATTTTATCGGGGCATTGAAAGGGGGGCTGGGCGTGCTAGATGGTTCATGTGCTCCAAAATGACTTTATATTTGACATTTAGGAATATTTAGGAATTAAACTGTATTTTTAGGATTATGTCATTTTGCTGTTCAAATTCATACTGTACTGTTTTCCATGAAAAATAAATTTGATATTTTATAAAATTTAATCATTTAAAATATAGTTGAATATTGTAGAATATTATTATCAAGAAAAATATCATTTTTGTCCTCCTATTTCAGTTTTGATGGAGATGTCTAAGATACTGAATACTGGTCTTGACATGGAGACCCTAGCAACAGTAGTGAGATTATGTGAGAGTGGAGTAAATCCAGAGGCTTTGGCACTAGTTTTCAATGAACTCAGGAAAGAATCAGCTTCAATAAAGGTACATCAGCTGATGCCACTCTTTTTTAAACTTGGATTTTTTAAGTTATACTAAATAGGAGAAGCTCTGTAAGTTGCTTGAGTAGAGAGGTACATGATACATCACTTAATGGTATGACACGTGACATAATATTTTTCTTTGAAGAATAAGGCCATTCTTAATGCTTATTGTTCATTTTTTCTTGGCATTTTCAGCCCTGAAGATTGCTGAAACACAGTTTTTTGTTGTTGTTTTTATTTATAACAAGTTACATGTAGCAATTTGAAGCTGAATAACACTTCGGTTGAAAATGAATTAGTCTCTTATTTTATCAGTTAGGAAACCAGAAACGTGTATACAGTAACTTACTGTTACATGATTTTTACGATTTCAAAATATTTCAAACCTTTGAATTCCTTCCTTTGAGGAGACTATCCATATACCATAGTGAAAGTTGCAGGTTCTACTCAGATGCTTACCTGTGTTTTAGATAAAGTATGAAGGAATAGATTGTCACCTTAGTTCAATAACAGATTAAGTACTAATTATTTTGAATAGGAGTTAACCTTTTACTGCACTAAGGTGACAAGATGACAAGATAAGATAATTCCATCAGTAAAATCGGAAAGTTGCCATTTGACCTTTACTGTGTTTCTCAGATTTAAACCAACAGAGAAAAACGACTTTAAATAATGACAAAGTCTATATAATAATGCTTGTTGGATAGAAAAATCAACAACAACACACACATTCTGATGTATTGTTATTTATCAACGTTTTGGCTTACACCTTTATCAGGATTGATATTAAAACGTTAATTTTTTTAATATAATAATGTTTGAAAGTGGTAATGTTGAGTAAACATGCTAATTAATGTGGGTTATTAGTAGACACTAGAATATATCAATGATATTTCTTTAAAAGGAGGTTAATGAGAAGGCCAGGATAGAAAAAGAAAAGAGAAGCCTTACTGGATTAATGCAAGGGGTAAATTAAACATACAGTGTGGTTTTATTAGCACAGGTTTTCATTTTGTGTTTTCAAGTGCAAGGTCATCTTGACTTTCTAAATTGATTAAAAAATGCACCATAATGTATAAAATTAGGATACTAGTAGTATCAATAGAAAATGTTTGTTTAGAGTGATATTACACCAAGTGTCTGTTATACTTAAGTATTCATAAATTGGGGGTGGAAGCAACTCTGCCATTGTTTCAAATCAAAAAGTTTTTGAAGGCTATATTCAGTCAATGTAAGAAGCAACTGTTGGTCATACTTTCCGAAGTCATTTTCAGTTATAGCTTGGAAAGTAACTATGGTTCACAACTGAGGAAAGTAATATCTGTTCATAATTTGGGTCTTTGTGTAGGGTAGGGGAATCATTTGTCATTGTAAGGTGGTGCTATGGCTCAGTTGGTTAGACCACTGACTGTCACTCCCTAGGTTCCAGGTTCGATCCTGGGTAACACCCTTAGGATTTTTCTGAAACACTATCTAGAGGTATACTGGTACGAAACCCAGGTAATCCTCGCATGTATCATTGCTATACACTAGGCATGTAAAAGAACCATGGGATCTATTCAATAAGAGCTAGGGACTGGTTTGTATCTCATAGCTGTCTCTAGTGTGTGCTGAGGTAAGGACCCTACTTTGCACTTTCGTAGGCTATCTTTGACCGCCTGGTCTAAAGGAAATTAAATCAAATCATTTGGATGATCAATGGTTATATTTGGGGAGGAAGTTAGGTTTTTAATGGGGGAACTTTTGTAAGGTAAATTTTGTCAGTTATAAATAAACTTTTGGCCTTAGTTAAATGTTCATTGATCATAGGGAAGGAATCAACTCTAGTCATAGTATATAAAAAGAAACCATTGGCCATAGTTTAATACAACGTTTGAATCAGTACTTTATGTCTAAAACTCAAATATTAAATAGTACATGAGGTCAGATTTGTGGGAATATGCACTGGTAAAGAAGCAACTTTTGCCCATTGTGGTAAATAAGTTTTATATTGCTAAAATTGAAATACTTGTAAATGGATTTGGGTCATTATTCAATAAGTAGGGAAAACATCTTTTGATCATAGTTTATTTTTGGTTGTAGCTTGGGTACAGTTGAAAGGTACCTTGATGCACAAACAAAGCACTGAAATAACATTTCACTTGGTATTCATGATTTTAACAGCTCTATGAGCTAACAGCACTCAGTTTTGAGGATTGTTTTTCACAGAAGGTATATACATGCCACTAAGAACATGTTATTATTTCACTTTGTCTATCCATATTTTTTTAAAAATCTTAATATCCAATTAATGTCAAAATCAATCTTTTTTTATAGAGCTGTCTTGCTCACTTTATCCTGGACTAGTTCAGAAACATGAACAGGATGAAAGTTTGTTTTAGTTGACTTGAGTATGAATAGAACATATTACATGCACATGTATATAATACCTTACAAGTTTTTTTTGTAAAAATCTAGTTATAAATATGAAAGCTTGCAAACTAGACAAACTTAGTCCTAGACATTGCATCAGGTAGGTACTCCTTTTTGCACCTGGATTATAGAAGTTTTCTGTACAGTTAAACCTGTGTATAAGACCACATCTGAATCAAGATAACTTAAAAATAATGGTCAGTTTTTGATAAGCAATCATTGATAAAATTGACTGAAGTAACCTCCAAATAAAGGCCACTTGTTTATATGAAGACCATGATTTGCTCTTCCTTGGGTGGCCTTTGTTTCTGTTTTTTACTGTATTTATAGCAATAATCAATGTCCTAAGGTCCTATCTATATATCAATAGTAAGTCTGTTTTTCAATCATAGTCATGCTAAGTAACTCTTAGACTAAGTAGTTTTTTTGTATACATGTATTACGTAACTACTAGTGATTTGATTATTGGTATATTTCAGAATGACAGTGAGGCTGGAGGAAGCTGACAACCTATTTCTCGGTGATGTCGCGGGTCCAAGTAGAATAAGAGACATAATTTGATTGTATTGTGATATATATAAGATTGTATTGGAAATGAATGCTGTTAACTCTCTGAATGCTTGCCACAACAATGACTTTGCCAGTGCCACCAGAACACAGCTAAACAATACTGTACATCCATGCAGCCTGACAAAGGCTGTACTTGTTTTACTATTGTTTGCTAAAGTTTTTCCTCTCTGATATTTAGAGTGTATAAAGCTATATATCTGCTGCAAAAATTATTGTTTAAATTTTACAAAAAGAATTCTTCCAAATTGCTTGTATGAAATAAAAATGGTAGATAGTTGCCTTAAAAAGCGAATGATGCATGCACAAAATCATCCTAAACTGATACAATCCTACTTGAAATAGCAAATAATATTTTGTTCTGTAACATTTTATTCAGTTTATGAACAATATTCATGTGTGTTAGATAACAGAGACATTCTATGTTACAACTTTTTCGGGAATCAACCATATAATAATGGAACCAATATATTTTTACTGTTGATACATTTTATAAAAATATTTCATAAGATATAGATTTATACCATTTAAAACCTTTTAAATTTCTTCATAAACATCAGTGTGATTACCATTCACAGACATATTTAATGATGAACACAGATCTAATGTGTTCAATAAATTTGTTACAATATAAAGCTTATATATAAAAATAATTATTCCTTCATAAACACTTTATTTGTAATACATATGAGCTGCGTCATGACAAAACCAACGTAATGCATTTGCGACCAGCATGGATCCAGACCAGCCTGCGCATCCGTGCAGTCTGATCAGGATCCATGCTGTTAGCTTACCAACTCTATTACAAGTAGAGAAACTGATAGCGAACAGCATGGATCCTGATCAGACTGCGCGGATGCTCAGGCTGGTCTGGATCCATGCTGGTCGCAAACCCACTATGTTGGTTTTGTTATAACACTGCTCATATTAAACAGGTTGATTGACTATTGGGTTATATTTTGGACAGAGTAAATTCCAATATACATGTATTATATTATGACTTGTAGTCCTTCTGTGACTGAATCACCCACTGTGCATGTACAAGTAAAATGTGTGGGCATTTTAATTGGCATAATTATACTGAAATTAGGAAAATTTTAGGACAGTTAATTGGTGTCATTGCCTTGAAAAGTGAATAGCTTTGAAAATTGACTTAGGCTATTACCATTAAACCATTTTCAACTTGAAAAGGTTATTTTAACCTCTGAAATTCACTTGTTTCATTGAAAAAATCTTAATATTTGACATAGAGTGTACTTTGTCCGTGTTTTATGTCAAAGTATTGTAACATCATCAAGTGCTAACTTTATTGCAAATATTGATGTAAATTCACAATTTTATGGGTATTAAAATCAATGATTTGTTTCAAATACCTGCAGAGTTCTTAGTTCTTTACCAACATTCAATATGTAGTTAGAATTTTTAGCTCTACTATTCAATAGTGAGTCTCTCTTACCTAAGCATATGCTTAATTAACACTTCAAATAGTTACTTAAAATTTAGTGTGCAACTTCTAGTATAACATCATGGATATCTCATTAACCACTAAAGATAACACACAGAAGGACATCTGAGGTCATCTTTCACCAGTAAAGCTTGCCATATGACCTTTACTGTGTTTGTTCTACCTACTCAGCACTACCCACGCCCCTTAAAAAAGTGAAGAAGAAAAAAAAGATACTGAAAGCCCTCATATGTCTATATTATTCTATCATAATAGTCATTTAGCAAAATGAAGTGCTTCTCGAGCTGAACAGTGAATTATAATACAAAATGATTTATCTACAAAATAAATGTTAATCAGTGTATTAATGTTGACTACATATTCCAATAGCTTCAAACTATTATGATGTCAATAAACCAAATGACTTTAATGCTCATTGTAGTTATTTTTATCAGAAGGGGTATATTGTTTTGGCGATGTGCGTCAATCCGTCGGCCGAATTTCGTTTCCACGCTAGTTCTCTCAACCCTTCAACACAGAGTTATGGCCCTTGATTAGGTATGTAGTATGCACAAAGAAGTAATAATCATGTCCGCACTACTTCTCTTTAACTTCTGGCTTGAATTCAATGAAACTTTATGGAAACCATCAATACCAAGATGAGATGGGCATATTATCGCCTTGTTCCGATCTGACCTTCAACACAGAGTTATGGCCCTTGATTAGTTATGCAGTATGCATATAGAGCAATAATATTTTCCACGCTCCTTCCTTGCAACGCCTGGCGTTAATTCGGGAACCATCAGTACCAAGATGAGATGTGCATATTATCGCTTTGTTCAGGGGTGACCCTTAAACAGAGTTATGGCCATTTCTTAGTTATGCAGTATGCATATAGATCAATAATCGTTTCCATACTATTTCTCTGCAACTACTGGCAGGAATTCGAGGCAACTATGGGAACCATCAATACAAAGAGGAGATGTGCATATTGTTACGTTGTTCCAGTCAGACCCTTCATCACAGAGTTATGGCCCTTGATTATTTATGCAGTATGCATAAAGAGCAATAATAGTTTTAGCGCTACTTCTCTGCAACTACTGGCTGAAATATAACGAAAATTATAAAAACCATCAATACCAAGGTGAGATGTGCATATTATTGCCTTGTTCTGGTCCACCCTTCAACACAGAGTTCTGGCCTGGCCCTTGATTAGTTATGCATTATGCATATAGAGCAATTATCGTTTTCCTGCTACCTATCTACCTACCTGCCTACCTACCTATCCTTTTCATCCCCAGTGGGACATAAGGCCATAACCAGCTCCCTCCATTTCCCTCTGTCCTTTGCTATTTGATGTGCATGTCCTAACCTATATCCCTGGTCTTGCAGCTCTGATTGGATGGTTCTCCTCAATGTGGTCCGAGGTCTGCCAGGTTTTCTTTTCCCAGGTGGTGTCCAGCATAAGCTTATTTAGGTATGCATTCTTGTGGCATCCTAAGCACATCGCCCAGCCATCTGAAACGCCTCTTTTTCAGTTCTGTTGTTCCGGTCCACCCTTCATCACAGAGTTATGACCCTTGATTAGTTATGCAGTATGCATATAGAGCAATAATCGTTTCCCTGCTATTTCTGTGCAACTACTGGCAGGAATTCATTGAAACTTTATGATAACCATCAATACTAAGATGAGATGCGCATATTGTTGCTTTGCTCCGGTCAGACCCTTCATCACAGAGTTATGGCCCTTGATAAATTATGCAGTATGCATTTAGAGCAGTAATCGTTTCAGTCCTATCTCTCTGAAACCACCGGTAGGAATTCAATGAAACTTTATGGGAACCATCAATTTCAAGAGGAGATGGGCGTATCCTTGCCTTGTTCAGATCAGACCCTTAAACACTTAGTAATAGCTCTTTATTAGTTATGCATTTAGAGCAAATATCGTTTCCGCGCCACTTGTCTGCAACTGCTTCAGGAATTCAACAAAACTTTATTGGAACCTTAAATACCAAGATTAAATGCGCATATCGTCGCCTTGCTCCGGTCATATCCTTCGGTCCTTGATTAGTTATAAAGTACACATATCTATAGAGCAATAATCGTTTCCGCACTATTTCTCTGCATCTACTGGCTGGAATTTAAGGAAACTTTATAGGACTTATCAATACGAAGAGATGTGCATATCATAGTTATGGACCTTGATTAGTTAAAAAGTATGCATATTGTTAACGCTCTATTCTCAATACAAAAAGGCAATTTGCATCTCATTGATACTTTTTAATAGGGAGTTACGGCCACTTTTATTACCCTGGATTTTTATTATGTGCAAAGAATATTATTACTGTTTATGTTATGATAAATATATAAAGCCTTGTGCCTCCAGTTGTTGTGTTGGTAATAAACAGTACTCGGTGGGGAATATGAATTCAATGAATTTGTTTGTTATCATTTTTTCCTTTTTATTGGCATACTAGAATGAATATAGATTTGAAATTTCTTACATTACAGTATAATAATGCAAGGTTTATGTTCAAATGCTAAATTTGTAATTAATCACTCGGGCCTATTCCACTGGAACAATGCACTCAAAATTTATATAATTATATTTCAATTCAATTTATTTACAAAATGCACAAGTCCCACAATAGCGGGAAACATCAGCAGTATACATACATAAACATATACAAATACATAATGGAAAACGGCTATATTACATTCTTAGGATAATAGTAATATATAGTTACAATTTGGTGAGAAGAAATATATATTAAGTTAACATATTTAGTATGATTAATGGATCAAATAGAATGTTTACACCTTTCATAATAACATGAACAAAGCGAAACGAAAGCGTATCGAGGAAAAAAAACACGAAAGATATCCGGGTTATAAACAGGTTCTAACAATTTAACATTCATTTCAGTATCAATTGTTTATAATATAAAAGAGAAAGTTTCATATTTGAATCTTAGATTTGCATGTATGAGAAAAAAATAAAATGTGCACAGCTTACTTATAGCATAAAGATCGTAATTTACTAGCTACTTATTGTAATAGTATGAAATTATATATAAGTAAATATAGCCGAGAAGACATAGTATTTCAAATATCTGAAGATATTCTACTTTTCAAATTTTAACAAAGGTGATTGATTACATGTTGCATAATTTCAACATTTTTATGAAAGAGAGAGAGACTTATATTAAGTACGTATAACAAAGAAAGTACGTATAAAAAAGAAAAAAAATCTTTTAAATAATTCAAATGTCAAAAAAAGAAATATATTTATATGCGTTACTCAATATATAATGATTTGTATATTTAACAATATAAGTTTAACTCTTTCATGAAACACAAGAAAAGGAAAATAATGCAAGATATTTGCTGCAAAAAGAGCATTTTTGTCAGTAATGTCATTTCAGAAGAATAGTAAATATTCTAAAATTTCTAGAAATATGTAATACTTTAAAGCAGCATGCCTCCAGATTCATGCAAAATTTTCATGACAATTTTGAAAACATTTAAAAGAAAAATATTGTGAGTTGAACAAAGATATTAATCCACACATTGTAAATGGCGCTTTATCCACGTAAATTACCCAAAAGAGGTATAAATTTGCAAAAATAGCCCTTACTGCGTTAGTAACGCAGTTTAAATATGGTGACGAATACTCCAAAATCAGTCAATAATCACACATAAAATGTTAATTATTACTTGCATTTTGAATATTTTTACTTCTCTAAAAATCTTAGTAAATGTTAATAAAGTTTAATTATATATTGAAATATTTTGGGCCTTTCTGGAGGCATGCAGCTTTAATGTTTCACAATGTGACATATAAGTTTCACTGAACCTTTCATAAACATCCTATGTGAATTATGTGAATATAAATTATAGATATACTGTTTTTAAACATAAATCATTAAGATGTAATACATAAACATGGTATATTAGTACGTTGACATGTTTCATCTACCAATACCTTAATCTACAGTATACATATAACATAGACAATATAAGAATAATCAAGAAAAAAACAAAATATTGCATAATTTTATTACAACAGATACTTAAATTTTCTATTTTCTTCATATTTCTACAGTTTAATAATTCAATGAATTTAAACATACTTGGTCTTTGTCGGTAAAAATTATCTATATATTTTCTTCTTTCGTTTTCAAATATTGGACATTTAAAAATGTAATGAAATTCATCTCCTATATCTCTAAAAAGAGTGCATTTACGATCGTTTATGGGTATGTTTTGCAAACGTCCCGTTTCAATTGGAAGTCGATGGTTCCTTGTTAAAAACATAAAAAATTTCCTAGCAAAATGCAGAGGTAATATTAATGTGTCTATGTACGCGCTTCTACAAAAGTTATCTTTTATATATTTATACAAATTTGAGACTGACGTATTGATAATTTCAGCTCTCCAGCTTTGAATATAGATATATTTTAACTTTGAAAGTTTGCTTTAATAAGCCATTTACTACTGCAAAAACATTGAGCATACCATATTGCAGAAAAACCTGTCTCACATAAATATTGTTTAACATTTTCTATCCAGAGTGACTTAACTAAATTATTATTTTGAAGTTCCCTTAAAACAATATACAACTTTGATGATAGTTTCGCTGTTTCATTACTATTTATATTATCAATAAGTCTTGTCCAGTATGATACAACCCTATTTTTAATATGAATTTTTAAAGGAAAAATGCCTGTCTCTCCGTACACCATATAAGACGGTGTAGACTTTTTTAAATTAAAAATATATTTGTAAAACTTCAGTTGAACTTTTTCCAAAACAGAAACATCGCCAAATCCCCAAATTTCACTTCCATATAATAAAATTGGTTTGATTGTAAATCAAATGGTAAAGCTAACAATTTAATTTTCCTTAACAATGCAAACATAGCTTTATTTGCTTGCTCTGCAATTCCAATTTTAGATTTATAAAAAGAGCCACTTTTATTAAAGTATATACCTAAATATTTGTACTCAACAACATTTACAACTTCAAGAACGTTTTCTCCTATTGGAAACACTTTACAATTTTTAGGAAGGCCTTTACTGAAAATCATAACTTTTGTTTTGTTTACATTAATGTTTAATTTCCATTGATCGCAGTATTCTTTGAATTTATTTAAGGCAATTTTAAGATCTTCTTCATTATCACTGAATATGACGATGTCGTCAGCGTAAAGTAAAATAAAAAGTTTCAAATAAACCCGCAATATCGATTAGACATTTAAGAATAAAAATATTATCAACAATAGAAAAGTTTTTTTTCTAAACCCTGCTTGTGTTTCATGTATAAGATTCGTGCTATCAGCAAATTTATTCAAACTATGATTTATTATACATTTGAAGAGTTTTCCAAAGCAACTTAAAGTGATATTGGACGATAATTTTCAGGTAATTTAACATTCCCTTTATTTTTATATATAGGTTTAATATGTCCTATAGTCCAGCTCTCAGGAATAACATCTTTATCAAAAATAATATTGAAAAGTTTTTTATAAATTTTTAACATCAAGCCGATAGAATTTTTTATATGCTCGTTAAGAATTTGATCCACCCTGGTGACTTATTTGTTTTGAGACTTTTAACAGCATCCAAAATTTCTTTTTCTGTTATAGGGCCATTTATTTCCTCGTTCATTGTAGCATCATCGCCTGTATAATTTTCATTTCTATAATCATTATCATCAGCAGCTGTATTATCATTTAGACGTTTGAAATACTCGGGAAGCAATATTTTCTTGCTTAACATTTGTTTTATTAATAATCTTCCAATATTGCCTAGGGTCAGTATGCTTTAATTTAGTTTATACAAATTTATTTTAGTTCGATTGTGTTGGATTGAAACACTCTCGAATCCGTTCCTGGAACCAACCAGTACTTAGCAATGAATGTAATGTTTCTTGCTCAAGGAAACAACGGCTTGCCCCTGACAGGGTTTAAACCCACGCGGTCAGCAATCCTTAGATTACTAGTCCCACGCGTTAAACTCTCGGCCACACCTCTATGCTTTAATTTACGTAGCTTGGTGATTGTATTATTGTTAAAATTATTCTTCGCCTTTCGTAAAGTACCTTTATACTGTTTACTTACGGATTTTAATAGTTCTTTGAAATATGGAGTTTTAAATTTGTTGCAAGCTTTTCTATAAATAACACCACATTTCAAATCTTCGTCATATAAGCTATTATTTGATCCGTATAAGTCTTTTGACAAAGTAAAAAAAATAACAAAATTACTATTAGTTTTAGAGTCAACTTTTTCCTAACGATAAAACGTAACTGTGTAGGTGCGTACATTTTAAATTTGAAAAAAAAAAACGCCTACGTTAGACGTAAAATCGGCGCCGCGGAACGCAATTGAGTATAGTATTGTGTATAGAATAAAGTGACTCCTACTGAAACACTACAATAAATTACGTATACAGTAATTTACAGTTTCAATCAATGTCTCTTTACAACGAACATTTATACAGTCATGTATTTCGCAAAAAAACACGAGCACAAGTTGTTTTTACTTTTCCTTAATTGGCTTTTTTTACTGATCGAGTTACGGGCATTGTCTTAAGAAGATATTTTGGGACATTCCTCGTATATGCTATTACAATCTCTATCCCATAAAACATATTCATATCTCGGTAAACGAATGTAGGACTAAGCAGTACAGGCTATTTTGGCATATTCTGACCCTTTTTTGGAATAATTTTTGTAGATTTAGTGTGCCGTTTGCAATGCCTTAATTACTTTGTTCACTAGACAATATTTTGCTTTCAAAAACTTAACATGAATCTGGAGGCAGGCTGTTTTAAAACAAATATGTTTTGATGTAATAAAAATAAAACCTGCTCAACCGATATGATACAAGGTTAGCTTTTAAAAAAGCTAGTAGCGACTCGCTTCGTAATTTTTTTCCAGGGGTGCGTTTAAATGTAACAAGAAACATGGCAATGCCATGAAACCAGGTTTTCAATTATCACCATTGTAGATAAATATGTTGTATTTGAGATACAAATACAAGCAACAAACAATGTAACTATGTGCAATGTAAAACATGAATAATGTAGGAGGAATTGCCGCTGAAGAAGTCTTCACTATATATTCTGTATAAGGAAAAAAACAAACGGCCATAATTAGGTCAAAAATTATCCAATCACAAAACCCCGACAATATGTGCCAGGGCGCTTGGTGACAAAGCTTCTGTGAAAGTTTGAACAAAATCCGTTGAGAAATGTAGGATGAGTTCAGCACAGAAGAATTTGTTCACTATACATGTATATTGATAATTCTGTATAAGGAAAAAAACAAAGGGCCATAATTAGGTCAAATATTATCCAATCACAAAACCCAGACAATATGCGCCAGGGCACTTGATAACAAAGCTTCTGTGAAAGTTTGGTCAAAATCCTTCGAGAAATGTAGGAGAAGTTGCGCACGATAGAAATTGTTCACTATATATTCTGTATAAGGAAAAAAAGGGCCATAATTAGGTCAAATATTATCCAATCACAAAACCCTGACAATATGCGCCAGGGCACATGATGACAAAGCTTCTGTGAAAGTTTGAACAAAATCCCTTGAGAATTGTAGATGGAGTTCAGCACAGAAGAAATTGTTCACTTTATATTATATATAAGGAAAAAAACAAAGGGCAATGATTAGGTCAAATATTATCCAATCGCAAAACCCCGACAATACGCCCCAGGGCACTTGGTGACAAAGGTTCTGTGAAAGTTTGATCAAAATCTGTGGAGAAATGAACAGAACAGAACAGAACAGATACTTTATTAAGATTTGTACATTGTACATCATCTATAATACAATAATATTTACAAGCATAACGTCAATATAATGGTAATAGCAATTATGACATTTTCAAAATTCTTAATCTTAATTTATCTAGTAACAAGAAAATGAAATAATGAATATGTATACTACAAATTAAAAAAGTAAAGACATACAAACAGGAGAATGAGCAATAATGATGTTTAACGCTAAACATTTAACAGTGTGTTTCTCAAAGCAAGTGCTTCTTTAACAAATTTGGATAACTGAATTAATTCATATTTACTATTTGAGTTCAATAATTGTAAAAATTTATAAACTGATGGATTTCTGGTATATTTAATTTTCAAATATTTTTTTCTTAACTCTGCATAACAACGACATATACAAACAAAATGAAATTCATCTTCAATGTCTGAGGCATTACAACATAAACAATACCTTTCCTCTCTAATAATTCTATTTCTAGAATAGCTGCCAGTTTGTATTCTCAAAGACAAAGTACTCATTCTTAATCTACAGAAATAAAATCTAAAACATCTTGGCAAGATATCCAAATAAAGTTCATACTCAAAACTACATTTAACATTTTTGTACATATACAATACAGAACTATTATCTAAGGTAGCATACCATTCCTGTTTAAAAGAATCAATAACGCGACTTCTAAATTCAAATAAAAATATTTTTTGTCAATAATATTAACATTATCAAAAACATATGAAAATCCATAATCATTCAAAAGCTTTTTTACATTTGAAACCCAGTTTTTATGACCATTGTTGCTATCATACAAAGCTTGATTATATACTGTCTTAAGGATTATGTTATCAGTTTCTACAATTTTTAACCAGTATTTTATTATCCTTACAAACCTATGAATGTAGGAGGAGTTGTGCACAGAAGAAATTGTTCACTATATATTCTTTATAAGGAAAAAAAACAAAGGGCCGTAATTAGGTCAAATATTATCCAATCGCAAAACCCCGACAATATGCCCCAGGGCACTTGATGACAAAGCTTCTGTGAAAGTTTGGTCAAAATCCGTTGAGAAATGTAAAAGGAGTTGCGCACAGAAGAAATTGTTCACTATATATTCTATATAAGGAAAAAAAACAAAGGGCCATAATTAGGTCAAATATTATCCAATCGCAAAACCCCGACAATATGCGCCAGGGCACTTGATGACAAAGCTTCTGTGAAAGTTTGGTCAAAATCCGTTGAGAAATGTAGAAGGAGTTGCGCACAGAAGAAATTATTTACGCCCGCCCATCCGCCCGCCCTGCGCCAGGGCACATGATGACAAAGCTTCTGTGAAAGTTTAAACAAAATCCCTTGAGAATTGTAGAGGGAGTTCAGCACAGAAGAAATTGTTCAAGTGCTATATATTCTATATAAGGAAAAAAACAAAGGGCAATAATTAGGTCAATTATTATCCAATCGCAAAACCCCGACAATACGCCCCAGGGCACTTGGTGACAAAGGTTCTGTGAAAGTTTGGTCAAAATCTGTGGAGAAATGTAGGAGGAGTTGTGCACAGAAGAAATTGTTCACTATCACTATATATTCTTTATAAGGAAAAAAAACAAAGGGCCGTAATTAGGTCAAATATTATCCAATCGCAAAACCCCGACAATATGCCCCAGGGCACTTGATGACAAAGCTTCTGTGAAAGTTTGGTCAAAATCCGTTGAGAAATGTAAAAGGAGCTGCGCACAGAAGAAATTGTTCACTATATATTCTTTATAAGGAAAAAAACAAAGGGCCGTAATTAGGTCAAATATTATCCAATCGCAAAACCCCGACAATATGCCCCAGGGCACTTGATGACAAAGCTTCTGTGAAAGTTTGGTCAAAATCCGTTGAGAAATGTAGAAGGAGTTGCGCACAGAAGAAATTGTTTACGCCCGCCCGCCGACATACCTCAATCTTATAACCAGTTTTTTCCTTCGGAAAACCTGGTTAAAAATGACAGTTCTGTTAGCTGAAGAGACTTCAGCGAACATCAAAATATAAGTGACATAAAGTTATGGAAGCCAGCTTCACTCAGTTTAACAAAGAGGAATATGAGTATATATGAAGATCCATGTAAACAGATAGAATGAAGTCCCTATGTCTATGCACATTTACTATATGGCCTTTTGACCTTGACCAAATAAATGTTAGATAGGTAGCATTCATAAAGATGTCTCTTTATACGAAGTTAAGTTCTAATATGATATTTAGTATTGGAATGAGTGACAGACACAAGTCCTAAAGTAAACACAAGTTGTCAATTAATTCATCCAGAAAAGCCGGGATCCTATTAAAAATATAGGGATCCCGGGAACTAACCAGTCTTAGATGCTTTTCAGATAAGCCGAGATCCTATTAAAACATATAGGGATCCCGGGAATTGACCAGTTCAAGAATATAGATTTCAGAAAAGCCGGGATAATATTAAAGTCTAAAGAGATCCAAGGAATTCGCCAGTTCAAGAATAGTTTTCAGAAAAGCTGGGATCGCATTAAAACATAAAGGGATCCCGGGATTTGACCAATTCAAGAATGTAGTCTTTGATTTTTCCAATTAATTAGGCATATAATTATAAGTATTGTGATTTTTAAGTTTGTTGATAAATAGCTCTAAATATATTTATATCCAAAGTTTAATTAATTTAACGTTCATTACATACAATAAAAAAAACTTAACGTTTAATGGCCTTTCATTACGACAATAATCAACACAAATATAGTTTATAAGTTTTTCCTCTATATCTTATACGATCCCGGATCCCGGCCAGTAAATATATACACTAAATACCAGAAAGGATAAAATGACCGGAAAAAAGGAAAAAGAAAAAAATGCACAGAACCAGGTGTACACTTATGTTAATTAACCAAACGAAAACTTACTACAGAGGAACAGGTGAAATCGCTAAATCAAAAGTCAGTGTTGATATGATTTATTGAAAAGAATTCATGAAAACAAACATTTTTAATCATCATAATATCTTTGCGCTCAAAACAATACTTGCTGCTTTTTAAATATGGCGTGAAAATTGAAGGTTTTTTGACGCTATGTAAGATTAAATTTGATTGGCTAAATAATTTTGGATCCTAGCCCTGATAGATAAATCTTTATAGAAAGCTGGAAGCCAAGCTTCGGTTAAATTTTCGGATGGATTCGGAGTTTTAGGTTGTTTCTCAGTAAAATCCTAACGTAATACCGGCTCGCCGTGGCGAGCCGGCAAAATATGATAACATCAACTTACTTCATTACATTTATCGTAAATATAAACTTATATTAGTGTTTCCTATTATCTTGAATTTTGTTTATACACGGAAATATCCATTTATGTTGTTATTTTCGATTTAAATAGTTGTATTCTTTATGTATGTACTCTATATGTTACACTGGAAATAAAAGTATATATTTTTATATCGGCACCTTATGATTACCTGGACTGGAACCGGAAGTGATAAAGCCTCCGCCACATGTAAAGAGCTAGGCTAGCCTGTCCTTCCGTACAGTATTATGGTATAGCGTTCTCCCTCAGTCTGTCCATAGACAGTTGTTTTACACGGACAATTCATGAAGAATATCAATGATTTTGGTTATATATTTTGCATGTTAATGTATTACTAGTACATGTATATCTAAAAACACAGGATAAGTTCGATTTTCGCTGCATTCAACTCACTTGATGGAATTATGTCTCATTTAAGCAAGTTTTTTCTGTGACATATTGGTTTCCGCAGAAAAACTTTTGAAGGTTTTCAGTGGATGGCAGTCGCAGGTCATTTTTGAATTTTGCTGCAATCAACTTACTATTAATAGAGTTACGCCACATTAGTGTCCATGAAACCTTGTTTGCCAACGGGCCTATATTGCCCCGCCTAAGCGGATCTCTTATCATTTGATACTGACATCCTACAAAAACTAAAATGGATCGCTTAAAATAATTCAAAGCCGAACAAATCCATAAATCAAATTCAGCATAATGATGCTGTCATTCAAGCTAAGAAATTATTGCACGGACGAGCCTTACAATTAATTCCAATTGGTTACTGAAGGGCTATTTCAACCGTACATCATCTTAATAATTTTCAAAAGTTTATATTTTTTATGTACACATGTATGTACAAATTAAAGACATGCACAAATTACACTATACACTTTTATTTCATATACATTGTACACATATATTGAACCAATAAATATACAACGTTTTCAATGGTTTTCAATGCGTCAAAAACATACTTAGCAGTACTTACAGAAGTTATGTTAACGAATGCGTTCCAGAAACTTTTAAGTTATTATAAAAAAGATTTTGTTAAAATAAAAAAGGTAATATAGAAAATTAAAGTAAATTGAAGAAAGTGACTTTTCACTGTTTCTATCCTTCCATCTTTACACACTACATACATAACATCTAAAAACATGCAAAAGCCCATTTAATTAAACTGAATGATCTGTAGAAACAAAATAAAATCCAAAAAGAAAAATTGTATGTTCAAAGAGTAAATTATTGAGTATTAACCTTAAATTTACTCTGGTATTTCGCTCTTTTACTTTACTAGTTACAAACATCATTTATACTAAAACCAGTCTTAAACAAAACGTCAATCATAAAATCAGTCTAAGTGCAGGTACCTGGTTGGAGGATAGAGAGATTTCACTACTGTCTTGTCAAGTTTGGCCTCCATTGCCAGGGTGAAGCATTTGAACGGTGGTGGTGGGTGGTCTTTAGTCCTGACTTCACATTTTCTTGTTTGGTAAAACATCGTTGCCGTTACCTCCTTCAGCTCACTGGTATCATTATCTCTCCCGCGCAAAATCCATATAGATTTCCCATCCCTTGCACTGAAATTCAAACTCTGACATCGAGGGTATTTTTCAAGTGCTTCAAGGAACTCGCTTTTTTTCTCCGGCTCCCCGTATCCTATCTCCATCATTCGGTTCCATACTCCTGGCTGTCCTATATTCAACATTAGTGCTACATTAAGATCGTCGTTTAAATAAACCACCAGATCGTCTCCAAACAGCGGCATCATTGTCCTTACAAAATATGTTCTGTCCGGCGAGCTTAGAAGATGCGAGCTCTTCTGTAAGTCAAGATACATCATATCGACGTGGCTTATGATATAGCCGACAAGATTATCATCTTTGTAATACCGTTTTCTTACTGCGCAGCAAACAATCAATTTTTCTTCGTCTTCAGCGTACAATACAGTTTTTAAACAATCAGGTTGCCTTAAATATGGACCTAATTCGTAATACTCCATATGATGGTGCCTTTCATCATCTGGATCAACTCGCTTTTCTTTATCTAATGGAATGTACTCATGATGACCTCCATTGTCCATAATTTGCTCCCATTTCGCATTTCCTAATTCTCCTGTCATCTTAAACACAGCATGCTTCACAATCACTTCCTGGCGCTTGCTCTCTTCTTCTTTTTCCTCTTTACTCTTCCAGTGGTAGCCGCTACGACGGTGACTGAACACAGCTATGCGCATAACAGCATAAAGTATCTGCCCCATTACAATCAATTCTATGCCATCTTTTTATGTTCTGTTTTTACGCGAGTTAAAATATCCCCCCCTTTTTTTTTCGGGTGTGTAGGGGAAAAAACAGATTTTACCATTTTGATAATATATCGTCGAACACCGAAACTGTTGTCTTTGTGGTAAAAAAAACAGACGTTTTAAGGTAAAAAGGCATTTTTATTTTGGATCAGTAAGGAGGTTACTTTCACTTGCCGGTGCATCATTCTACTCATTCCCATCATTTCCATTCCCATCGGTCCCCGACGGTGCATCCTACGCATATGGTGCATCATCATGTATCTATGACGGTCGTCATCGTCATCATAATCATCAAAATCGCCAAACCCTCCAAATTCCATCAAACGACGTATCATTTTTGGCGGCATATTTCCACGTCTGGCTTGTTCTATTATTCGCCGGCGTCGGGAACTCGGCATCCCACGCATCATCATTAACATTTCTGGCATGTCAGCACCGTGCATTTCCATCATTGCCATTTCAATTGCTTCATCGTCTAGATCTTCATCGTCAGAATCATCGGGACGAGATCGTCGAGCACCTTGCCCCTGCGTTACAGTTGGACAGAATTTTCTTTTGATACTGCTAGCACTGAAAGATGTTACTTTATACCATGCATGTTTGCGCGGTATGTATGCACACACTTCCAAAATATCATCTTCGATGTCGTCAATATTTTTACCCTTAGCTTCTAATTCATTTAGATACATTTTCGAAGGAGACAGGACAATTAATGCATTAACTAGATTCTTTTCTTCTGCTAACTCCGCTTCAGTTTTAACACGAAAATTTCTAGACATAAAAACTTCGGGAGGTGATTCTCTCATGATTTTCTTAGGTCTTCTTGGGTCATCGTGTGTACCAAGTTTGTTGAGAAGATCTAACGGCCATTCCGCGGCCCATTTTCTGTGCTGATCCCGTTCTGCCATATCCTCATGCGCTTTAGCCCAGGCTTCTTCCTCTTTTTTAGTGAATCCTTGTTCTTTGGTTGGAGGTCCAAAAACTTTTAGTCTTGCTCCAAATGAATTATATAATTCTCTCTCAGGCTCTTCCTCCAGTTCAGAATCGCTGTCTTCATTCTTTCCAACACATTCACCGTCACGAGACATGCTTTCTAATCCATGTTGTGATGGCATAGTCTTGGTAGTTTTACACGGTTTAAGACTTGTTAAACGTTTTCTAAGTTTCAGTCTCATTTGTGCAGCTACATCAGTATTGGCGTCGTCAAGGTGACTGTTGACTACCTCTAATGTATCAACAAAGTCCTTATATGCCCCTCTTGTTATCTTAAATTGAATTTTCTTAATTGCTCTCTTCACGAGCTGGGCTCTCTCATCGCTCTCACATACAAGAAACCATTTCAATATAAATTCAATGAATTTTGCCTTTCTAGCAATAAATTTCGTGGATATATTACCCATTAAATATTCAAATCCTTCAACATTCAAGTCCAAAAGATCATCTTGTAATAAAATATGGTCATGAAATCTTGATTTAATAATTGGTTGTACTTTCTCCCTTAAATCTTTAAGTTCGTAGTTTATAGCAAGCTGGAGCATTTGCGAGGAGTTCCTGACATGTGCTAAACCAAAAAGGACTTTAGCACATTCTATTTTTAAATCATTCAGAAGCAGCATTGTTGCTAGATTCAATGTCTCGCTGACGTTGTCCTCGTTGATTTCAAACGTCCTTCCGTAAAATGTGTCAATAACATTTTCTATTACATCATCCCTGTCCGTTATATGACTTAGATCGACAGTATTGCTGGTAGCTTCTATGAACGCACTACTAAACATTCCCTCAAAATATGGACTACATGTGGCTAAAACACACTTATGCGCATGCACTGTCTTAAACTTCGAATATTGCAGCTGAACGTCACAAAATTCGCCATCTGCTCGACTCGCGTGCAATTTTTGTAAAATTTGATCTGATTTTTCCGTTGGAGGATATTTCATTTTTTTGATAATTGGTGCCGGCTCTGTTGTTTCCTCTTTTTTATCCGGTTTGTTTTTCCCCCCCCCCTTTCCTTTTTTTTTTTTTAAAAACCCCCCCAAAAAAAAAAAATTTTTAAAAAAAATTTTTCCCCCCCTTTTTTTTTTCCCCCCCCCCCCCCCTTTTTTAAAATTTAAATTTTAAAAAAAAAAAAAAAAAAAAATTCCCCAAATAATAAAGGGAAAAAAAAAAAATTTTTTTTAAAAAAAAAAATTTTTTTTTTTAAAAAAAAATTTTTTAAAAAAAATTTAAAAAAAATTTTTGGGGAAAAGGTTTTTTTTTAAATTTTAAAAAAAGTTTTTTTTTTTAAAAAAAAAAAAAAATTTTTTTGGGGGGGAAAAAAAATTTTTTAAAAAACCCCCAAAAAATTTTTAAAAAAGGGGAAAAAGGGGGAAAAAAAAAATTTTTTTTTTTCCCAAAAAAAAATTTTTTTTCCCGGGCCGGGAAAAAAACCCTTTTTTTTTAAAAAAATTAAAAGGTAGGACGAGTTCAGCACAGAAGAATTTTATCACTTATATTGATAATTCTGTATAAGGAAGAAAAAACAAAGGGCCATAATTTAGGTCAAATATTATCCAATCACAAAACCCCGACAATAATGCGCCAGGGCACTTGATAACAAAGCTTCTGTGATAGTTTGGCAAAAATCCGTCGAGAAATGTAGGAGAAGTTGCGCAACAATAGAAATTGTTCACTATATATTCTGTATAAGGAAAAAAAAACAAAGGGCCATAATTAGTTCAAATATTATCCAATCACAAAACCCTGACAATATGCGCCAGGGCATATGATGACAAAGCTTCTGTGAAAGTTTGAACAAAATCCGTTGAGAATTGTAGAGGGAGTTCAGCACAGAAGAAGATGTCACTATATATTCTATATAAGGAAAAAAAACAAAGGGCAATATTTAGGTCAAATATTATCCGATCGCAAAAACCCGACAATATGCCCCAGGGCACTTGGTGACAAGGTTCTGTGAAAGTTTGGTCAAAAATCCATGGAGAAATGTAGGAGGAGTTGCGCACAGAAGAAATTGTTCACTATATATTCTATATAAAGAAAAAAAAACAAAGGGCCATAATTAGGTCAAATATTATCCAATCGCAAAACCCGACAATATGCGCAGGGCACTTGATGACAAGCTTCTGTGAAAGTTTTGGTCAAAATCCGTTGAGAAATGTAGAAGGAGTTGCGCACAGAAGAAATTGTTTTACGCCCGCCCGTCCGCCCGCCCGCCCATCCGCCGCCCGCCCGACATACCTCAATCTAATAATCAGTTTTTTCCTTCGGAAAACCTGGTTAAAAAAATATATATATAATATATACATCTATATATAAAATTATAAATGTACATGTATTTTAAAAATACCAGTCATGTTTGACATCATGTTTTATGGGGTCTAATTTCGCGATTCGTGTGTTACTATGGTGACAACAAGTTTGTAATCTGCTTATTTACTAAGTATAAGAAGTTTGCTTTAAGAATTTCACATTTTTGAAGACTCAGACGTTCAAGTAAAATGTTAAAAGAGGCACAGATGGACTGGCTATTTGTCACTAAATAATTTCAGTGGGTTTTCTCATTTAATGGAAAGAGGTTTTAGCCTCTTGATTTCGGGAAAAATAATCACTAAAATTTCTTATTTGGGAAGTAAAAAGCTAGTGTAAGTTAATTAAGACTTTTGGGAAAACTTCATGATTTTATAGAAATTTTTCATTTGAAAGAGGCTTTTTATATGCCTCTATTTTAAAAGTTGAAAAATCAATGACTCGGCTTATTGCATTACGAGACGTAACGTTGGTATGCCTTTCTTAACAATGCATTCAGTCTGAATATTATAGACAGTTAAAATACAGCCTACAGTTTGCACTGTCTGGACAGTTCGCACTGTCTGGAGACAATAAAAGCAAATTAAGGAAAATATTGTGAAGTTGGCAATAATATAGAAATAATCACATTAGCCAGGTGATTCAGCCGAGGTTGATATCAGGAGGCTCGAATAATCACAGTCTCATTAAAATCATATCCTAACTGTCGCTCCATTACCCTTCGCTAGGTACGATTTTACTAGATTTGGATATTCATTTCATAATCATACAATAATTTTATAATATAAACTAGCTAAAGCACTAATTAATAATACATGTCCTTCAATAACAAGAATGGCGCAGTTTTCTATACTGTATAATTAAATAAGTAAGAAGGCATTGATATGAAGAGCACACATTATTTTAGTCTTTAACGTCCTGTCTGCATTGTACAGCGTTCACCGGAAATAGCCCCTCAAAACATTGAAACGAAAGTAACAAGAAAAATATTACATACATTCGTATGTTATATAGGTACGATTGTATACTACTTTTTGTGAAGAAGCTTGGTGCATTAAAGGTGTAATGTAAAATGAACAAACATGTCATGAGATATTTTATATCTTTAATAATTTTCATGGAATGTAATTAATGTATCATCATATTAAAGTTGCATGCCTTCAGATGAGAGAAATGATTTCAAGGAAATCAAAATATGAAAAGAAAATTCACGGTAAATTGACTGCTTTGAAGCATAATCACAGAATAAAATTACAGGAAATTAAAAACCTTTTTAATACACTAAAGGTAGAATCATAATCACAGATCTGAGATCTGATTATTCATTCATATTAACATCACTATTGATTATATATTGATAGAAAAAACCCCGAAAGACACAGTTATTAAATATTTATTACAATAAAATATGAAAAAGGTATGTTCCATCCTATGCGACGCGCAGAGGTTAGCTATATTTATAATTCCCGCGCTTAGTCGCGGTGGTGCTTGGGATAATCATTTGATACTGTAAATGGCAGCCATTTTATGATACGAAAATGCCTGGCCCCTACTCGGATAGTTTATCCTGCCGAAAAGATATGAAAAATACTTGCAATTCAAAGTTTGTTTGCTACATAAAGATTATCGATGTACTCTTTGCAAACTTTTTCTCTGCCTGATTGTAATAATATTGGTGTGTTTTCATTGGCTTAAACCATCACGTTATCAATACACATAAAGGTGTGAACTAATTTCGTGTTCATTGAAATTATTCCGTTAATAGACATATAACAATCTTATTACAACTGAATTGATAAAACAACAATCCCAGAAGCATTTAAGATAATAACAATCATTGGGAAAAAATGCATATAAATTGTAAATTTGTGTATGACAACTCACCCCTAAACAAAACATAATAGACTCAACCAAAACAAGCGTCTGCTTCTTACCTAACTATGTAGTTGCATGACCATGATCAGCAATAGCAAACCAAATGTAAGAGCTAAAGCTATTGTAAAAATATTACTATGACCACAGCAGATTTCGTACAGAAAAGATGTACGTCGAGTTCAACCATAAACTTATTTCTCCATCATATAAACTTAACAATTTTGTGAAGCTGAATATGTCTGTTTTTAGAGAAATGTTTGCTTTTTCTGCAAATTGAATATTTTTTGTTAAATTGGCGATAAATTGTAAGGTATTTGTTGACATATGCGACAAACTTTGATATTTACCACTAAATCAAGTCGAAACGCATTTTCTGTATCAAAATCCGTTTTAATACAAAACAGTTAATACAGATTTCCCTCTATACTTGTATTTGAGTGATCACCCATCAGCTCGAGCTGCTTTTAGCAAAATTTTAGGGACTGTTTCCGGTGAACGCTGTACAACAGTGTTGAATAGACTGAGAAGTAAAACTTTTACAGAATCATATACAAAGAGGAAGTCGGTCAAATGTTCGTAACGCTTTACGAACGACTACATAGGTCTTTTGTTACACAGTCATGGTAAAATTGACGTCATGTCAACGTGTATTTGCAAGTAGTTCAGTAAAACTGGGCCTATTGGCACTATTTCAATTGCCAAGGCTGACAAGAATGATCTTATGTTTATGGTGGGTTGTCTTGGTAACACAAGTTACCAACAGGGTAAACGGCACCATTTTGAAAATATAACGATCGGTAGCCCCCAAAAAAACAAATTCAGAAATTATTAAACAAGATATATAAAAAGAAAAAAATTAAAGGTGTAAACTTTTGGTTAAAGGTACATATGCCTATTTATAAAACAATGGTCTTAAATTGTCATTTGAAGTTCGTGATAAAACTAAATGATTTGCTCCTATATATACACCATGCAGAAGACCTAGTTTATTTTCAGATAACATGTACAATTTTGAAATGTCTATCTTTGAAGGTCATTGAAGGTTAGTATCCTTGACTGCGTCTTTACACATCTTCTCTTGTATATCTGTTGACATAGTAATAAAATAAAATGTTAAGCGTGTTGTCTATGCATCAATCATCTGTTAATGATTAAGTTTATCATGATTATGAATCTTTATAAACGCAAGACCCATGTCAGGCTTTTAAAAGGGCGAAGTACTGGTGCAAAACCTTTCCGTTTTCACGCGATGGTCTTCAAGTTATCAAAGTCCTCATAAATAAGTCAACTTACATTATTCGGAACAACTTGCCGATTACCCATAAATTTAGTCTTTATCCGAATTTTGACAGAAATAAGAAATTGCTACCATGCTTTTTTCTGTTTTCTCCCGATAAAAGAGTATACTGTTTTGTTCCAGTCCTGTGATTTTTAGGAAATTTTAGGAAGATTTTAAGAGATATTCAACATGTGATTTGATTATAGTGGTTTTAGCTAGGCGATTTACGAACTCTAAGTTCTAACTCTTAATACACCCATAAACACTTTTCATATGAACTACGTAAGTAACCGAGGTATATCGAGTGAAAAAATACGAGTTGTTTCCCTTATCTTCGAGTAAAATCGATATCTCTTACGCTAAAACAATACAAATTAAGCCATTTTTAAACCGCTAGTTTGTGGTGATTAAATGTCTGATTTTAAAAATTATTACATCAATGGAAAGCTTGGGATCTTAGCTTTGCCACAGTATATAATTTTACATATTTTTTGTCACCAAATTATTTAAATTAACTGTTAAACCTACCATATGTCAGACCATTTTACATACGATTTATACAGCGAGATACGCAACCGGTTATCTTTACTCGAAAACCTACTGATAAGAATAGCCTGTCGTCTGCTAGTTGGGGAAAGTGTTTATTGGTGTATTAGCGTTAAAGTTCTATAGTGTCCTGCCATATGTAGTGTCCTGCCATATGAATCAATTAATAGGCCAGTCATTATAGAAATTATGGTAAAACTAATTCCTTCAGAAATGTTTTCACGATTAAATAAAAGATAAACATTATCTACATTTTGAGAAAAAAGTCCTCAAAAAATCTCCTTGCAGAATCCTGAAAAATCGATCATAAAGATTTAGTAAAAATCAATATTTAAATGTGTCTCTTAAATTACACCATACTTTAACTTTATGCACGTTCGGTGACGTCACGTTTATTATATTTTCGTTGAAAGATCTGAAGTTACTTCAATTCCAGCATTACTTGTGCAAAGGTGAGTAGGCCTAATTTTAGTCATTTTTATATTCTTCTGTATAAATTTTAGCGAAAAATATGTCAGTGGATAGATTTAATTGACCACCAAATGGCACCAATCAATCGATTATGCAGATGACAAAATGTGTCATATAATTTCGCGATTTTAAACACAATTTTGAATGAAGTAATCATTAAAAGAGAGTTTATCTTTTACTCACTGTTCTATATTGTTTTCTTTTGTACAATTATCTAAAATGACACAGAATTAACCACACATCTTACGGAGTATTTAAAAAAAATGTGTATGCACAAGTTATGTAAATTTTTCTTCTCTACGGAAGCGTGTTGTGACCAAAATCACGAAAATCTAGGGATATTTTTTAAAATGTTAAATTTGACTTATTTCAAAGAGTTGGCATGTTTTATGAATTGTGGAAATCATAATTAAATAAAAAAATATGATAACTTGATGGAAACAAACGTATTTTGTAATACATAATGCATTTCTAAGCGAAATGATAATATTCCAGCATGTTATATGTATGCGTATCCAATAGGGTGTAATCAAGCTAAAACTGTTACCTATTAATGAGGAAGCTGTTACTGAAACTTTATACATTACTTTTACTTCTTAACAGAAGACATGGATTTAAAACCCAAATTATTATGCCAATTATTTGATTATTTTGTAGGTTCAATCATATCATATGCATCTGAGAGTATGGGGTTATAGCAAATCAAAAGATAATTGAGCGTATTCACTTGAAGTATTGTAAACGAATTTTAAATGTTAGAGCCAATACAAGCAATGTTCGTATATACGGCGAACTCGGCCGTTACCCATTGTATATAAATCGATACGTAAGAATAATTAAGTTTTGGTGCAAATTGATAAATACTGATAATATAATTTTACGGAAAACATATGTTTATCTGACTGTTATAAAGGTAAAAAACTGGGTATCAAATGTTAAAAAAATGCTAGATATATATGGTTTATCCGAATACTTTTTTGAAAATAATATCGTAGATAGTAAATTATTTCCAAAAATATTTAAACAAAGAGTTATCTTAACATATTACCAAAGGATCTTAGATTTTACATCACAAGAATTAGAATGTCTGCAGATACACTAAGAGTACAAACGGGTAGATATGGTCAGAATAGAATCGCAAGGAGTGAAAGATATTGTTTATGTTGTAAGAAGATGAATACCATTTTGTTTTGATATGCCCATGCTATGTTGACATAAGGAAAAAAATATGTGAAACGATATTATTACAAATGTCCATCAATGTGTAAATATTGGACTGATTTCTTCTAATAATAAAATTATACTCACTAATCTAGCTAAATATTTGAGAGAATCGATTAAAATCAGGATAATTATTGTTAGTACTAACAACTGAATTTTGATATTTTGTTACAAATTTATACTAAAAATTCAATTGATTTGTTGTATACTCTGCGTAACAAATTGTTTTATAAGTGGTAATAATATTCTCTTAATCCATTATTGTTCATTCTCCAGCTTTACATGAAATTCAATAATATATATTAAATCCTATATTATTTGTTAAATAGAAACGTGACATCTTTACAATTTGTGTATTTATATTGTAGTGATGATGCACTATGTACAAATCCAAAATAAAATTCTGTTCTGTTCTTTACAAAGTTTTATATCTTATGTTTTAACTATTTTTATTCTATCATTCTAGACAATTTGGATAAGTCTAATAATCTAATGTCAAAATGCAATAGATTTCACTTATCAAAATGGTTTTAAAACACAAAATTTACTTAAATACTAAGATGACATATTCAAAGAGAAAATTAAAATGAGGTGTTAACAGACCAGACTTCAAAATTGCATTTGATATAGATTTTAATCATATCTTTTCCGACCCTAAACCATTTTATTCTTATTATAACATATTAAATTTGCTTCAATTGTTTTCTTTTAAATAAAATGTTGTGTAGCTTGATAATCTACCCTCACGATACCAGTGCCAGTTGTATGTATATTTTAAGTAATGTTTTCCATGTTGTTGTCAGCATTTATAGAACAGTTGTTGTATAATTAGTTAGAAGATGGATAGACACGTGACTTCTACACAAGGGGTAATGGGATGTGAGAGAAAAATGGCTTTTTACGTAGATATATCTTATTGAATGAATGAAAACAAAACAATTGGGTGTCTTTCAGGTTTGTTAATACAACAGAAATTGATATATCAACACAAATTTACATCATTGTTTTACAGCATGATTATAATAAATGCACATACAAAAGAGTTTGCTCATACCAACATTTTCTCAGGCGTTTCCCTACTATATCATTTCAATACTATTTCTTTTTAATATCTTTTTGATAATGTTTTATGGACTTATATATCTTATTTTCAGAGGAAGGGCTAAACATAGTATGGGATGGTTGATTGCAGAAGACAATATTTAGCGAGAGTCCAGCCTTTTATATTTTGGCAAACATAAATCAATCCGTTGATTGGATGTGGCAAGAGCTTTCCATATTTCCAAGTTAGGAGAGGCTAAATGGGTTCTGTTTGAAAAGATCCAGCATTTTTGAAAAGCAATTAACAGGTAAATCAAAGAAAACCCCTCTATATTTTTAATACACAGTTGGTGTACCAGATTCAATTTTGTGTGCTACTGCATATATAACTTTTCTAAAGGGAATTCACATTTGTAAAAGTTAAATGGTTTTCTTTTAAAAGTGTTTTATTTTTAGTGTCCAAAACTCACGGTGTCAAGGGTATACGCATCATTTTTCCGCGTACCGCCGATAATCTATCATCCTGCGCGCAGCACCGTATCATTCTTACGTAATCTTCTGAAAAGTTCAAGAGGTAACTTCAAAAATGCGAAAATTTCTTACTAAAATTGATTTTATTGAGAGAGTTTGCATACACCACGGAAGTTTTGAATGATTCATCTATGTGTGCAAAATATTTTGCAACACTATTTGTCTATCATAACCTAAAACTAATGAAAACACTTTTATACATGTAAAACATTTGTGTTCTTGATGCGAACATTTTTCATCCTTTTCCGAAAGTAAAGTTGTCGGAAGAAGTATCATATGTCAAATGATCACAAAAAGCATTGATACGAGCTGATAACATACCAATTTTATACAAATAATGCAAAATAATGTTGTAAAATCAAGAAAACTTTGATAAACATGGTACCGCATCATGCAGAACCATGGCACCGCTTCTTTTTGCGCGGTAATACTGCATACATGTACATAAAAATGTGTTTAACTGTTGTTCTTTTTTGTTTAATTTTTTTTTTGGAGGGGGTATTGTTCCTTTTTATTGTAGGATTGACAAGAAAAGATAAATGTTTGGTTATCGGTTAGGGTAAGCGGGGCAGATGATTACCTCGGCCTGAAAGCAATCTAGACCTCTATTGTTGTTTTTTTAAAGATAATTTCTTATAAAAATTATATGCTTTCGTAGCAGTTGCATTTTATGTCTGTTGTGGAGTTCAACTTTTCTTTGGACTCGGGAATTGCATAATATTTGCTGATATCAGTAATTGAACTTTTACTCTCAAATTTGTTAATACAACACACAGGCAAGCCTAAAATAGTATTTATTTTTTACATTTGAATTTTAGTTACCTTACTAATTGACTGGGCAACGTAACTTACGCATGTTACTGAATTTAAGAAAGGTGGCAACTATGTGCTCCTGAATTATTTATTATAAGACCATACCCGCAGCAGAGCTATTCAAAAAGTGTCTTCTTACGTCTGTAAAATATGGTGGCTGATTTGGTACATTGCGCGTTGCGTTGTCGGTATCGTTATCGCCTTTTCGTCTTGTCCTAACGACAACACTACATAGCGCCAAACAGCGCATTGTCGCGCTCTCGTCTTGTCGTCCTGTCTCTAGTGAAGCACGCCAAACGGCGCGTGGACATGTGACGTGATGTCGCCCTGTCGCTTGGCTTATAAGCAAATCCTTCGATTTGAACCGAGCGACAATGTGACATTGCGACAACACGCCGCACGACAACGCACCGTTTGGCGTACATCGTTAGCAACATGACGACAAGACGAAAGCCCGACAATGCGCCGTTTGGCGCTTTGTCGTGTTAGCGCTAGGGTGTTAACGCACAAAAGAATTCCAAATCAGCCATTATAGTAAGAAGACACTTTTAAATAACCGTTACTTAAATCCTCTTGCGAATCGAAATATAAAAATCTTCGCGATTAAACTTAATTTTCGCATGTTTTATTCGAGAACTGTAACTTATTTACAGTACCAGTGACTGTACAGAAAGTCCACGAAAGAGAATGTTAAATCTCGCTTCTTATCTATTAAGAAGACCCAGTGCGCTGCTTGATAGTAAAACAAAAGCCTTAAGATTTTTCAATAAGGGCGATAGTTCTGTCAAAATTCACAATTACAATAGCTCTCCCTATTTTTTCGAATAGTTGACCTAAATCAAGAGATTAAGTCAATCTTAACAGGCGATATTTTAACAGTCTCAAACAGGACACTATAGAAACCGATGGAAAGTAGTGCGCATCTCATGAGAAAGTCCAGTTTATCGTGAAATTGGATGGCCATTTCCAGGAACACAGTAACTGTTGATTTTAGCATTGACGAAACTAAAAGTTGTTCGTTGGAAGATGGTAACCACTTAGTTGGGTTTTTTATATCGTCTGACATTCTATAAAAAAAAACATTAAAAGGACTCCACTGAGGTTTAAAAGCCTAAAATCATAACATTTGAATTTCTTACATAAATGAGCACACTTTAGACAGAAATATATGCAAATATAGTTACGAAATATAGTTAAGAAA
This sequence comes from Ruditapes philippinarum, assembly GCF_026571515.1. Classification (NCBI taxonomy): domain Eukaryota; kingdom Metazoa; phylum Mollusca; class Bivalvia; order Venerida; family Veneridae; genus Ruditapes; species Ruditapes philippinarum. The sequence continues at coordinate 110,012 of NW_026866835.1, forward strand.
TATACTTTGAAATAATTGAAAATTGTATTAAATTGTTTTTCTTAGTCCGATTTGAGTGAAAAGCGTTTAAACGCTTTTCATTTTTGTCATTTATTTACAATGTGAATAATTATTCTGGAAAAACGAAGTGATCTGAAATTTTGCACAAAGATTAGAGGTCTAAAATTACACCAAATGGTACATTTACATGGAAAAAAATTTTCAGTCAAACCTCAGTGGAGTCCCTTTAAAGTGACATTTACAATGTACTGTACCCACCGCCCCACACACATAAAAAACAACTGCCATAAACGGCGAGCATTGCGTTAGCGTTAAGGTAATCATGTGAATAAGAAAACTTACTAAATTTAGGGTCCAAAACGTAATCCATATAACATTGACGCAAAACAAGTTAGAGACGATTACATACTAGTAATCGATTTTATTAAATTTGACATTCTGTTAATTGATGGCAGCCATTTTAACATTGTTTAACATGAATGAAAGTGAATTATGTCCGATTTACTAAGTGCACGAAAGTTCCGTGCGAATACAATTTACCTACACCTTTCACTGCCCAAAGCTTAAAGGCCATGCAAATAGTTTCTATAGCTTTATATTTTTAACGTGAACATACATAGATCTATTTGTAATCAAATGTATTTTCTATCTATAATTAAATGTGTTATTAATTTATCGGTTCTTTACAATTTAATGTCGTATAATTCAGATACAGTTACTCGTATTTTCTTCAAATTGTCTTCTTATGTCTGTAAGAAGACACTTCTGAAGGAAAACTCGTACTGTATCCATTACACATCTTTGTCGGCATGCTTGAGGGTTCGAGCTCACGCCTTGACAAGCGATGCCAGAATTCCAAGTCCGACGTTTCGGTCTAAAAGTCACGGGTTCGATTCCTTACTCTTCCAATGTATTTACTAAAATTCTTTTATTTAAACAATATTTTATTTACGAACATTTCATTTTCATGATAACTGACAAATATTAAATTGCACGGATTGAGTAGAAAGCTTGAAAATCTTGTTTTTTAGAAACTCTCACCGTAAGCACTATCTCAAAGAGTATGTATGAAATGGTGACAATTAAATATCTATATTTGTGGTAAATATACATAACATTTTCACTAAAAAGTTGCTTCTTTACATGTACAAAAATGTAAGCAATTTGCACTCTGGTTGTGTTAATTGAACCGATCTTAATAATAAAGTATCGACTCAAATTCTTTCGAATATGACCGTGGTCCCACGTGTTTTAGTTTTATAACATTTTATTGCATTTTTTGTACATGATTAATTTACACAATCTAACATCATTATCTTAAGCATATTAAAATATAATGTACATACAAAAGGGTTGGACCAAAAGTTATACCAACATTATCTAGGGTCCTCCCCTGAAGGTCTATCTTGTTGGCTTAATGGTAACATAGTAAGTAAATGTGGTTTTTAGAAATTCTGATATATTTATTTATATGATAAGCGATATTAATTTCATGTATTTTTAACTTGGTAAAAAAGAATCGCTTAACCTAAAAAAAAAAAAAAAAAAAATAGAAAATTACAAAATGACTTTAAAAAAATATATGCCATTAACAATTTGCCACTATAATAAACGCACGTGTTTACGCCGGGCACACAAAAGAACCAGGTTTGCTTTTACTGGTTCAAAAATAATAAATATACATCTACAGGCCTCGCCCAGATGGGCAACAATAAATAAATACAAATAAGATTTTTCATTATAAGGTTAATCATCATGATGCGGTGCAAGTCTAGCGCTAATGTATACGGTGCCACAATTTTCGGTGCGGACCCATGATACGGTACCAAGAACTCGGTCAGTTGTCACACTTTTATGACTTTTTTAAGAAATTAAACAGCTTAAATTTGTGTGCAAGAGTCTGTGTATATATATCTTTGACGCTATCAGTTATATTAAATAAATACTTTGAGTGACAACATAATTATCTCTTTTAGAAGTTTTTCAAATGCTCATTTTCCCCAAGCCAGCTCTAGCTGTTTTCATTAAAACAAAGAAATCGTAAAAGTCTTTGATAAAAACTAGCTAAAGACATAAGCTTCAATAATCATAATATTCCGTAGACACACTTTTATGAATACACTTACTTCAAAAATGTGACTTTCAGGCCGTTTTCCATCATGCATGTGATGTTTACGTGTTTGTTTTGTCTAAAATGATACGGTGCTGCGCGCAGGATGATAAATTTTCGACGGTACGCGGAAAAATGATGCGTATACCCTTGACACCGTGAAACTGCAGTTTTCTTACATTCTCGGAATTACTAAGATCAGAGATTTGTTTGTTGGTTTTTATGTCACATCAACACTTTACAGGTCATATAATAACTTTCAAGCTTTACTGGTGAAGGAAAAAGTGTGACATAGGTATTATTTTAGCGCGTAGAACCACCAATATTCTATAAAGCTAGTTTGGGATAGCTATGTCAGATAATAGATTCCAAAACCCAGACAGGACTCGAACCTACATCGTTAACACCGTAAGAAGCAAGTGTTTTGAAGTCAGTGACCTTAAACACTCGACCAAAACTTTCAATTTAGTTATCTGTTTGAAAGTATACGTGCCGTTTTGTTCAGTATTTCCTACTTAAATGGCACATTATGATGTTTCACAGACAGCGCTTCTTTCAGCCGATAGGCAATTTACACGCTTTAAATTTGTTATAACAACATAACCTGAAACATATTTTCTAAAGAAGAAAGCTGGGGCACGTTTTTGCTGATGCTAAACGTGCCTCATTAATGTATGAATTATTTGTAGATAATTCAATATAAAAATATAAATCTAAAAGCACAATTCTATCTTGCTTTTCATAGTACCTACATTTTCAGTTTGAACATAAAATTGTTTTATTTTAAAAGCAGAATGCAAAAGTTCGCATTTTTATTTTATCATATTTATGTTGTAACAATTTTACAGATGCGAAAACAAGTGTCTCTGTGAAAAGGGCAGGCTAAAGGTTTCAACAGCACCGGCCAAAAAAGTGGAATATAATTTTTGCATTGAACAAGGGCAGGGCAAATGTATATATACATGTGTAGCGTTGTCAGACTATATGGATAGTCGGGCCTCGGTGACAAAAAATGATGAAATAAACATTGTGTTTTTTCAGTGTCTTAACATTCAGTTCAAGATTCATTTTATTTTAAAATGTCTTGTTACAATATTTTTTTTACAAAAAATGTATATAAATAATAATTATAATAATTATTTGTGTAAAATGTATTGCAATTTTGAATTATAATATGAATTTAGATAGATTCATACAACTTTAATCTTGGTAGAGCTAATTTGTAAGAATATTTAATGGAATCTGACTCAAAGTAAAAAAAAAATATTTATCATTAGTGGGTGGGGTAATGTTTTATACCAGTCTAAATGATGATGTATAGATTATGCAGTGTTGCGACTTTTTGAATGTAATCAACATTGGTTTAAATGTTTTGGATAAAATAAAACATGTCTGTGTATTAATGTGTTACTTTGTTAATTACCATATTTGCGTAGAATATCTGGGTTATTTAATTTCACAGATTATTCTAATTGAAAACACATGATTTCAAAACACGACATTTTTAGCATTTTATACTTCAAATTTTTTTGAGGACTTTTTTCCTGTAGCAACACATATATAGTAGATAACAAATATGCAAATATCTTTTCTGAAGGAATTTGTTTGAGGTTGGGTCTTATTTTTAGCTAAAATGCCTAGCCTATAAGTCCTATATATGAACTTAAAAAGTGTGCTCATTTAATTTGTGTTTGTTTGTTTCTTGTTAAAATGTAGGTTACCCTTTGGGATATTTAGCCTTTTGACAAAACTTGCCCAATATGCCAATATACAATAGCACATTAATTAATATGACATCTTTAATAGTTAGAATTGTATATATCAACTGCGCCTTTGTGTATAGATCTAATTAAAGCAAGCAAAAATACCTTAACAAACTTAAAGCATAAGATCTTACGCAAAGATATTTGATTAATATCTGCTCTACTCTTCTCCAAAGAAATCACAAAAATGAAAACCCAAATATTAGTCATATCATAGGGCCTTTTAGAATTTTATACTTTTTCATAAATAAATTCATTTTAAATAACTTTTGACGACATTCATAATAACATTCAGTCCGATGATGGTTAAATAGATGTAACTTCTATGCATTATACATCATGTGATGTTGCTATGAACATTGCAAAATGTTCAGATTTAGCCAGGGAGGTATACGTCTCTGGCATGACTCAGTCACTCGAGATTTTTCAAGGTCCATGGATATATATATTGAAATAATGAACAAAAACCTGTTGACACTGCAAAATGACATAAAATGAGTAAGTAAGGATTGTAAATACCTTTATTATTTCAAACAATCATCCTTCCTACGCCATTCTGTCCAAGATCGTAATTTCTAATTACAAATACACGTTATGGAATTCCAGCGTGATACTAAAATAGACATGGGTATTTACGCATGTGTTTCTAAAAATAGCAAGTGACCTATTGGTATTCCACTTGAATGTATCTGGGGGCGTACTCGTTTTATCCGGTCCGGAATTTAGTTATTCTCTTGATTCTAAAATGACAATGTAAACGAGATCAAAAGCTGACCAATCTCTTCAGATTTTCATCCTCTTGACAAATAAATAAATAAATGATAGTAATTATAATAATAATAATAAAATATAAAAAAATTGGGTTTCATATCGACTCCAGATCTTATTTTGGTGTCCAGGCAACCAAAATGAGTTTAATGAGCATACAAATGTGCAACCTCATTGTGGCGAATTCGGAAGTACAATTTCTGTTTGCATGAGAAACTCCGCCTTCAGATCATCCGTACATCAATATTACGTAAATCAACAAACATGACTATAAGTAGCAGTCCCAATTTAACGGTATATTTCCGCATTGTAACGGATATTTTCATACAAATTTAATCTTTTTTATGAGATGATTATTTTTTCTGAACCACAGGCCTAGTGCACGGTAAAGTGTGTTTGCACAAGAAAATTTTATATTTGCTGTGTTCCGGATAGCAACTATAACTCCGTGACGTAGCGCATACACGAGCTGATTATAGTCTTCATTTGCATGTTAAAATTCGTATACGAACTTTAGTGTTACCGCGGGGTTTCCCATTTAAAATCCTAATTTATGAACAATATTTGATGAGATTTACAACGATACTGTTAAAAAGGTTAATGAAACTGTAGAATGCTTGGTTTTCAGACCGACGGCAAAAATATTTTAACATATTTATTTAATGTAACTTTAATAAGCAAATGCATGACAAAATATAACAGTTATTTTCGCAACCTCTAATCTTTTCATTGTTATAATGATCGAGTTTCCCACACAGCTTGTACTAAAACAACGAACATCTTTGTTGTATCAACATTTTTGGGTCTCTATCTAATTTTTATCTCTAGGTCATGTTCTACTTCCACGTCTTAGGCTGATAAATAAAATGTAACGCCAGTCATTAAATGTGACACAGTGTTTTTATCAAAAATATTTATCAGGTATCCATCCTTGAAATATGTTCACCTGTGAGAAGTGATTAGTTATATAATGTGTGTTCGAACAAACTGTATACGTAAGTAAGTTAATTATAATTATATTCATGCATAAAATTATATTCAGCTCTTTTTACGTGATACAAATACATTAAATGTAAAGTGTTTGGACTATTTCAATCGTGTTCATTTTGATTATGTCTTAATTTAATGAATTAAATTGCATGTGTCTAAAAAGATGTTTATTTATGCTTATCTATAAGCTATGGAATTATATGACCTATGAAAATGACTATAATGTCAATAATACCTGTTTCGAAATGATTAACACAAGCTTATCTTGCGCTTAATTTGATACTTTGGATTTTTCTCTATAGTATTATATTCGTAAATGGTTGTTTTTTTGTTTTGTTTTTGTTTTTTTTTCATTTTACAAACTAATGTTTTTCAGTTATTTATGTTTTCTTCTGCTGTATAGCACCATCGGGGTTAATCAGTTAGATATGTGTATTACATTATAATTATTATCCTCTCAGTTGTAATCATGCAATAAAATATCAACTGTACAATACGTGAGGATGAGTACACATAATCTTGAGAAATCACATAACATGACCCGCCAAGAGTCCAATTTTCAGTCCCCTAGAGCTATGTACTGGTTTAAGGGGACTTTAAGTTTGCCCTCTGTCCATCTGGTTGTCCGTCAGTCAGTCAGTCTGCTCTCACAGGACAGTAATAATGTGGCTATAGGGACAATACGTAACTGTTTTTGCTATTTGATGATATTCGTTCCGTAATGATTTCTTTTGTGAGGCTAAAAAGAACAATAGAGAGAACAATAGGGTAGCCACATTATTACTGTCCCATTAGAACGTCCGTCCGTCCGCAAAGACTGTATCCCGTGATTTCTCCAAATTAATGTACTGAAAATACTTTTATGAAACTTGATATAGGTATATGGCATAAAAATGTAGTAAACAATATTTTACTGCACACGGTCGATGACGCTATATATAAGTGAGTAGGAAAGCTCTCCATATAGGCCTACTCAGTATGGTCAAGCTAAAAGGGTGTGAATAATCCCCATTATGCCAATATTCTATACATGCACAATTCAAGTTTCACAAAAAATATTTTCAATACTTATAATTAAGAGTTATCATAATATATATATGCTTGATATGGCATATTTTGATTATATTTAAGATTGTTTCCATAGCAACCAGCTTCCGACATAGGAGAAAAAAGTGCATAATCTCAATATTAATTTGCTATGCACATCATTTTAGCTTGACTATACAGAGTACAGTATATCCTATGACAAGGTTAGCTTTTAAAAAAGCTAGTAGCGACTCGCTTCGTAATTTTTTTCAAGGGGTGTGTTTAAATGTAAAAATGACAGTTCTGTAAGCTGAAGAGACTTCAGTGAACATCAAAATAAAAGTGAAGTCAACACTGGCCCGGTGCCCGATGGCCAGTGTATATAAGTTCAGGCCAGTGTAAATTTAAGAAAATTTTATTAATTATTTAGTAGAATAAATTCAAAACTGGAATTCGGGCCAGTAAATTCAAAATCTTAAACTCATTGACTGAAAGTGACATATAAAGTTCTCTCAGTTTAACCAAGATGAGTATGAGTATATATGAAGGTGTATGTAAACAGATAGAATGAAGAACCTATGTCTATGCACATTTACTATATGGCCTGTTGACCTTGACCACAAAATGTTAGATAGGCAGATTTCATAAAGATGTCTCTTTATACAAAATTAAGTTGTAATACATGTTTGTTATTTAGTATTGGAATGAGAGGCACAAGTCCTAAAGTAAACACAAGTTGTCAATCAATTCAGCCAGAAAAGCCGGGATCCTATTAAAAAATATAGGGATCCCGGAAATTGACCAGTCTAAGAAGATGTTTTTCAGATAAGCCGGGATCCTATTAAAACATATAGGGATCCCGGGAATTGACCAGTTCAAGAATATAGTTTTCAGAAAAGCCGGGATCGTATTAAAATGTAAATAGATCTCACGGATTGGCCAGTTCAAGTATATAGTTTTCAGAAAAGCTGGGATCGTTTTAAAACATATAGGGATCCCGGGATTTGACCAATTCAAGAAAATAGTCGATGATTTTTCCAATTAATTAGGCATATAATTATAAGTATTGTGATTTCCGCATTTTAAATTTGTTAATAAATAGCTCTAAATATATCTATATTCTAAGTTAAATTAATTTAACGTTCATTATATACAATAAAAAATTAACGTTTAATGGCCTTTCATTACGACAACAATCAACACAAATATAGTTCATTAGGTTTTTCCTTCATATCTTATACGATCCCGGATCCCGGGCGCGTCCCGGATCCCGGCCAGTAAATACATACACTAAATACCGGAAAGGATAAAATGACCGGAAAAAAGGAAAAATAAAAAATGCACAGAACCAGATGTACACTTATGTTAATTAACCAAACGAATACTTACTACAGAGAAAACAGGTGAAATCGCTAAATCAGAAGTCAGTGTAAATATGATTTATTGAAAAGAATTCATAAAGACAAACATTTTAATCATCTTTATATATCTTTGCGCTCAAAACAATACTTGCTGATTTTTAAAAATGGCGTGAAAATTGAAGGTTTTTTGACGCTATGTAAGATTAAATTTGATTGGCTAAATAATTTTGGATCCTAGCCCTGATAGATAAATTTTGTAGAAAGCTGGAAGCCAAGCTTCGATTAAATTTTTGGATAGCTTCGGAGTTTTAGGCTGTTTCTCAGTAAAATCCTACCGTAATACCGGCTCGCCGTGGCGAGCCGGCAAAAGCGATCGCGACCATGTCCAGATGGCATGGTGCGTACGTGATAAGTGCTTCTTTAAACCAAGTAAATTACCACTACTCCCAGCTAGGGTCTTAGTCCTGTCTACCCTTGTCTGATCATTTTCAAGAATTACTAGTAATCAACTATTCCTATTTTCCATTTTCGATTAGTTATCTTAAGTACATGGCTTTTAGATGTATATATAATTAGGTAGTTTATCAGATCACTATCCCATACGTAGTTTGTTGTCACGTAACATAATTTTTGTGTAACTTTTCGGCTCTTTCCGTCAATTTTCGGATTCGCATAACTCCGTGAAATACGGAAATACCCGATTTGTAATTGATGATGCAAGAGTAGTGCCCCCTTCAAATATGGCTGTAACTGGAATATTTGTAAATATTTCATTTTATTTTTTCCCCGCTCCATTGTCAAATGATTTGCATATTAAGTATATTAATGATATGATCATTTTATTATCCTTTTTTTAACTTGAATATGTTTTTTTTTATACTGGCGTCTTGAAATAGTACCTTTAAATTTAAAGAAATTATTTTTTTTATTTGTAGATTTTTTTGGATTTTTTTTTTGCCCTTGACCTGGAATTATTTTACGCATTCGATTAAATTTTCTATTACGGTAAATCACACTGTTATTAAGTTCATGAAAAGAAGAATCATAAGTATATGCTATTCTATGTTTCTTGTCAGTATCATCTAAAACATACCCAAACATACATTTTATATCCCATGTAGTCAAAATATATAATTAATAAATTATATTGATGTGCAAAAGCTAGATTCAGAGATATGTTTGTTCTGGGTTAGAATCTTGTGATATTGCCCATACACAAAATAGTATGTATGTAAGTTAAAGCTTAATGAGGGTCAACCGCCCTTTCGGGCACAAAATGCAGGGCCATCCTTAAAAAAATGTTTGTTTGCAGTAACCCGACCCAGAATTTTCAAGGTGGGTAGGTAGGTCGATTTTTTTTTTTTTTTTTTTTTTTTTTTTTTGAACTGTACTTCCAAATAAACATGGAATTTCAACATGATGGACAATATATGCTTTGTTTATCTGGTAACAATAAATAAATTGATAACTGAATTCTAATTTAATAAGACCTACATTTTATTTCTTCTATAAACCTTTAAAAGAACGAAAACAAAGCACAAGGCATAATTTTCTGATTCAAAAAAAAAAAAAATTATCCTGACCATGAAAAAAAAATTTGAGTAGGGGCAAATTTTGTGAGTCGGTCGCGTTACTGCAAACGAACATTTTTTTATGGATGGCCCAGCTTGCGCTGTCGAGTACGGACCCCGGACATGTCACCAGTCATGTCCTTAAAGAGTTAATTTTGAAGCACAAAATGGTGATAATTTACCTCCATGCAATTTCCACGGAGTATTAGCCAAAGATATGAATTTTGAGCCGAAAAGTAGGTCACTGTACGGCGGTCAATGAGAGCCTAAATGTACAGTAACCTGTGACAATATAGGAAAGGTGTTTAGCCCTGAAAAGGGCTGTTGGTGCCAGCTATAGGCCTGCCTTACAAGCCGTCTATCTGTACTAGGGGCTCACGCACCCTAGTACACCATCCTCGTCGTCTCAGCCTACTTTGTAGGGCCACTCCCCTCGGCATTACTGCCATTAGTCAGGACACCGGCAGCTAACTTAACGAAGCAGCCGCCTTAAACGATTATAACTCGAACTTCCATCATCTGCTAATGCCCTGTGCCTTCTCAGCGACGTGCACGCTCCGAGGGGATGTGAGAAGATACACAAAATAGCACAATATCTTGTTGCTAAATAGTCCAACTAGTTGGACTACACACCAGGAAAGGGGCGTCCGTGGCCGAGTGGTTAAGGTCGTTGACTTCTAACCACTTGCCCCTCAACGCTGTGGGTTCGAAGCCCGACAAAAACTTGGATTCTCAGGGCTCTCAATTGACACGGGGATCCGGGTTTTGACTCGTGAAAATCTGCAAATGCACAAATTTGACACGTGATAAAATCTGCACAAGAGTCAATTTGCCACGTGGGATTTTCAGCTATGCAATAATAATTACCTTAAATCTACTCCTAATTACCTATCAAATCCTACATATGTTCAAATCACACTCAAAAAAATGTCACCGTGTGTAATACACAGCATTGTTTATAGCCTGTGCACTGAAGCGTGACATCAGTGGATGCAATTTGACAGCGCTAAAAATAATGTAGCTCTACACAACTGATAAGAATTACATACTTGAGGTGTCAATTATTGATTGCTGATACGTCTTTGATTTACTTGGAGTGCCTGTACATTTGTTATTTCCATTAAATATTCCTAGTGCATTTTGGTATTTAAAATTAATATGATATATAGCATACCAGTAAAGATATTTTTTATATTTTAAACTTTTAATCAGAAAAGCTGCTGCTTAATTTATTCTTTCACAGTAAGATGCAATTCATTTTTTTTGTTTTTTGTTGTCTGTCTTTTTTTGGGGGGGAATATACATTATAACTAGGCATTTTTTCAATGTTAAACATTATCAATTTCGACTTGAGAATCTACACAAAATGACCTCCAATACAGTAATTTTTGTAACAGAAAAATGATTCATGTAGTCAAATGACACTAGAAAAAAATTATTTGACTCATGAAAATTTTGAATGTAGGACAAAACCCCACCAGTTAAAACCCCACCACTCAAAATTTTATAGAGTGGACAAAACCCCACCACTAAATCTTATAGAGTGGACAAAACCCCACCACTTAATTTTACACAGTGGACAAAACCCCACCACTTCAGTTTTATAGAGTGGACAAAACTTTCTTGTAAACATGTTAAAAAACTAACAATTGTGCATCAGCAAAACTCAAAAGAATGTGTGAACAACTCATCAATAAGGAGAAGACCGTACCCGAGTTTCTATAGGCTATCAGCCACAGTATCCACTTAAACTAAGTACAATGAAGTACAATGAAGGAAAATTGACTGAACTGAATAAATTAAAAAATGTGCTATAAAAATGTGCTATTTTTTAATCATTAATTGATGAAAATGTGCTTCATTCTTGATTAATAGTAAGTAGTTTATCTTCTATATAAATAAATTGAAGAAATGAATTTGAAGAAACTAAAAATAATGGATAATTCAAGGTCATAAATGTGGCACAGTCTCAAATAAATGACTGCTCTTTGATGTTGATTTAACAGTTTGTAAATTATTTGTATAATCTCTTAAAATTGAAATTAAAAAATAAAATGTGAAGATGTGTACTGTATATTATATATATTTTAATTCATCAAATCTTGCCCAATAATTGGTAAGTGGTGGGGTTTTGTCCACTCTGTAAAATTTAGTGGTGGGGTTTTGTCCACTCTATAAAATTTAGTGTTGGGGTTTTGTCCACTCTATAAAATTTTGAGTGGTGGGGTTTTAACTGGTGGGGTTTTGTCCGTCTTCCGAAAATTTTGGCCAAAGAGTCTTTGACTCGTGAAATTCTGACCCTACTGAGAGCCCTGATTCTTTCATGTAAAGAAACTATATAGCTAGCTTACGGAACGTCAGTGGTTCTACTCAGGTGCCCGTTCATGCCTAAAATAATGCACGGAGGGGCACCTGAGGTCTTCCTCCACCAGTAAAGCTGGAACATCGCGATATGACCTATACTGTGTCGATGTGATGTAAAACCCAAAAACGAACAAACACACCAGGATCTTTCTATTTGATTTTAAAGACCCTGATTTATCAAGACATGAGTTAACTTAATCACTTAATTCCTTCTGAGGGTAAAATCTATGTGGTTGGCTCTGTCTTGGATCAGAAAGGGCTAAGCTACAGCAAAGGGTATGTTGAACAACTAAGTTGCTTAAAGTTTATGAACTTTGTCAATTTGAACTTCAGAGTGAAAAATGAGTGTGCCAAGTCCTATTACTTTCCACATACAGATGTCTACATAACACACAGTGCTTGTCAATGAAATTTAATCCTCCACTCTGTGCAGCCAGCATCATGGCTAAAACTTGATTGGTTATGTACAGTTAAAGCTGATAACTGACTGCAATTATCTCATTTAGTGACATGATTATAAACAGTGCCATTGTACATGTACATTGAAATGTACCCTAGTCCAACTGATTGTACTGTGCAACGAGATATTGTGCTATTTTGTGTCTGGGCAATATATTGCCTCTAAGTAGAAGCAAGATTCTGACCAAGAACAAAAATATCACAGAATCTAGCTTTGGCACATCAGTATATTTTTTTCTAAAATGTACCCTTGTAATTTTCCAATTAATGTAAAAATTGTATGGCAATTAACTGAGCATAATTTACACAACCATCTGCTACTCTTTAATCAGATGATTTAAAAGTATACATCCTGAATTAGTCTTACTGTATTTGACTGTAGGTAGTACATGCAAAGTCACATCAATGGTGTAAATTTACAACCAACAGTAAGTAAATGGCTAAATATATGTGTATATTAAATATATATACATCTATAAAGCTATAAAGTTGGCACCATCTTTTATGTCCATTGCATAGCAGTTGCATAGACACAGATTAATGGTTGGCAAATTCATCAACCTGACTAAGGTTCAGATCTCCTTATTTCTTACATGTAGATCTGATTGCCACTGTATATGTTTCGCCTTCATTGTGACGAAAGAAAGTTTAATTAATCTAATTAGTGGTTGGTAATTTTTTATTGTATCAAAATGGATTTAAATTAATTGCGAATATCTTAAACTTGTTTGAAAACATAATTTAATTTTTTGCCTTATTTGATTGAATACAGCAATTACTGATCAGCATTTAAGCTGGTCAGATTGCTGAGTTGTGCAGGCTTTCCTATCTGGCTCTATACTGGTGGCAAAAGCATTGAAGTTTCAGTTGCAACATTGTAAGAGTTTAAATTGAATCAATTTTTCATTTCAGAATGTGTCTCGGTGTTTTTTGGGTCAGTGTGTGCAAAGACAAATCTTCCGGTGTTATGCTTCAAGTACAGTACCCTCCTTCAAGGTAATTATCAACATGAAATAAGCTTAAAAGTGGCCAGTGTTATCTTTAATTACATATCCATGTTATTCTGTCTATCAATAACTTATACCTGGTCTTACATATATATTCAGTCAACTTCATCACTTTTTTGAAGAAAATTGGGTAAATCTTAATCCTGTTTGCATTGCAATGTTAATTATAATATGAACATGCTTTTTAGGTATTCTTAAGAAATGAACTGTAAGTTAGTAACTGTTCATAACTATCCAACTTCCAAGACCCATAACTCTTATAGTAGAGTGTCTCTGAATTATATCCCCTTTTTGATACAAATGTAGATTTGCAAGGTCTTCCTTTTTAAACACTGGTGTATTAACAGTTTAACTTGAAAATTGAAACATGTTTTTGGTTTGATGACAGTGACAGTCTGTAGGTCCCTGATCAGGATGATGTTTTATTCTTATTTGTTAACTTCAGCATGAGTCTTGTTTTGTTGACCAGCTTTGAGATTAATCCAACACCAAAATTTGTCAGACGTCAGATCTTGATATACCTACATGTAATATTGGTTTGGAGTATAAAGTTTGAACAAAGTTTTCAATTACATGTATTCTGGTTCAGTTTCATGTATATGACAGACTTTAACCTTAGTATACATTGTAAATATAAGATACATGTATTAAATTTATATATGGCTAATTATTCAATTGCATTTTAAATACCCAAAATATTTAACATTTATATTGAAGTTGCAAGATCTTTTTCAGATACCGGTACTATTGACATTAATTTGAACATAAATTGATAGATGGGTATTTAATTTGCGTGATAGTGGTAGTAAGAATTGAATTACATACAGTATATTTTCGCATACCGGTACTTTGACCAGACAACCTCACAACGAGAGAATTATTTTTTGTTCATGTATAACAAAACCAGAAAATAGGCTTTTGACAAATTCATTTTTCCATAACTATAAATTTAGTTAATAATGCTTCTTTTTAAGCGAACTTCAAACAATTGTTATATAAACACTTCCTTTTACTAAATGAGCCGCGCCATGACAAAACCAACATAATGGGTTTGTGACCAGCATGGATCCAGACCAGCCTGCGCATCCACGCAGTCTGATCAGGATCCATGCTATTCGCTATCAGTTTCTCTACTTGTAATAGGGTTTGTAAGCGAACAGCATGGATCCTGATCAGACTGCACGGATACGCCAGCTGGTCTGGATCCATGCTGGTCGCAAACCCATTATGTTGGTTTTGTCATGACGCGGCTCAAATGTTACATGATAACATGTGTATTTCAGGCAAAAGATGTTGAAATTAAACGAACCAAATCACCAGCACCTAAGCCAGATGTTAGCAAGTTGAAGTTTGGGCATCATTTCTCTGATCATATGTTAGAAATTGATTGGACCAGCGAAAATGGCTGGGGACAGCCAGTCATATGTCCGATGCATAATTTTCAAATACATCCTGGGGCCAAATGTTTACACTATGCAACTGAGGTAACTATAAAAAACATTTGTTAAACACGGCACATATCATTACCACATGTATTATTTTCCCATAGCAATTTACAACCCATAACGAATGATTTTACTGTTGCAGCCATTAATTAATGGTGGCACTGGTAAATTCAGTAAAATAATCAACCCTTCTTGTTAACCATAAAACATTTTCATGAGCAATTTGCATTATGTAACGTTGAATTTAGAATAATGCATATGAAAAGTTGAAAACCAAACAAATCACATGTGTCAGTTTTATTGTTGAAGAAAGAAAGAAATCATTGTGCCAAGTGTTAAACGGAAAGAAATATTTTCAGTTATTTGAAGGTATGAAGGCGTACCGTGGTGACGACGACAAAATCCGATTGTTCAGACCAATGGAGAATATGAAGAGAATGTTATCAACATCGGAAAGGGCATGTCTTCCAGTGAGTATGCAGCGTTTTGAATGTTAAGGTAGTCTTACTCACAGTTATGCTCTCCAGCCAAAAAAAATTCTAACATTGACCAATATCGTAGCAGATTGATTATTTCCTAAACATTATTTTTTCAGCGTCTTGAGCATAAGATTATATACAATCACTCATGCTTTATCCCTATGTACAAATTTCGGGTATCAACAGTTAAAAATTATTGTATACCAAAGATAGTGAGAAATAACATTCTGGAAATGACCGAGTTATTACAATATTGGCCGATGTTAGAATTTGTTTGACTGAAAAGCATTGAAGTAAGACTATCCTTAATTGTAGATAAAAAAGAGTGTTAACTTGTTTGAAATGAGTGATATGAATTATACCTCACCGAGAATTGAACGTTTTGCATCTGTGTAAAAATTAAGATATTATAGACAAAATCCATACAAATGAAAAAGTTTGGTAGGGCTGTCCTTCTCATTCAACTGCACCATCATTAGCAACTTTTATACACATAATTACTTTATTGCATGCAACTTGAACTTAATATCTTAGTACTAGCGAGTATCCTCTTGAAAACTTTGCACGAGGGGCCCTTCCTTTAAATTATGAAAAAACAAAGAGTTTTTGCAAAATAGGAGGAAACAATTTAGACAGATGTATATACAACATGTAGCTTTATACACTTTAAGATTCTTATTTATTAAAATAAAGTTGTGTGACATTGTTGTTTGTTGTATATTGTAGCTGTTTGATGGTAGAGAACTTGTTTCTCTTATAAAGAAACTGATATCAATAGACGCTGACTGGGTTCCTAAAGCAACAAAAGACCAACCAAGTTCTCTCTATATACGACCAACACTTATAGGCACTGAGGTATAGTATGAACTAACAATGTCATTAATGAATACGTTATGCAGAATGTTTATCCTTTTTTTACTCATGAAACTTTATATAAAAGCTCATTAAGCCTTTCAATATCGGAATTGGAGTGGTCCAGCTTTTAATTTGGATCTGTACATTGTTGTTACTTTAAGGGGATTCAATATCAAAATATATCTGTTTCTTGTATTCTCGGGGTTTCTTGTATTCTCGTGGAATAATTAAAACAGATGGAAGCGATGTCGATATCCGAAAACATGTCTATTTAGCAGAGCATTTTCATCTCCATTAAAAAAACAAAAGAAATGCGACAAAAGTAGATATAAAACCAAAATAACAGTGGAAATAATCATAAAATCCAGAGAATAAACATTAAATTTATCAATTTTCACCCCAAAATCATCAATTTTCTAGTTTTTGCCATGTAGCAGAAACCTGTAGCGGGTCTCTGACGCAAGACGCTTCAAATGACGGTCTCACACAACTATTTATACATTACAGCTCAAAATATTTGTTCCACAAATAGATAGTATAAAAAAAGATATGAACTCCAATTAAAAACCAATAATGAAACATTGTTTATCCTAAACACATTTCATTTTTGACAACTGCAATGGAAAACAGTAGTTTTCATTGTTTAATGCTCATATAACTAATAAGTAACTAATAAATAAACGTAAACTTAATATATATCAGAGAGATTATGTAAATAACAACACTAAATTGAGTTTAAACTATTTTTGGAACAATCAAAATCATTTGGTACCAAAGAGGCGTCAATATGATCCTAAAAGTTTGATATGGCCTGCCAAGCTGTTATTAAAACACAAAAAATTACAGATTTAAGCCATTTAACACTTAATTAGGAGTGGCACTAATGAATTGAACTGGTATGTAGAATAAAATCATCACATAGCTACCCGCCTTAACAGCCAATCAAATTCCACGAGAATACGAGAAAGCACCTGCTTCACATAGAAGGTGAAAGTCAGTATATACAAGCAGAAATATCTTTTGTTTTGCTAACAGCTACGATCTTTCTTTCTTTATATTTTGTTAATAAGGTACATTGTATTTCTCTGTGTATCTGGCTAAAAATACTGTAACAGAATGTTTTCTAAATATTATGCAACCAAGTTAAGTCCTTAAAGGTCCTTGAAGTTCACAAATTTGAAATTTTACCAAAATCAAGAGGCTGAGGCCTCTTCCCAATATAGTGAGAAACATCACTGAGTGTCTGGTCAGACAATATGGGACTGTATATTGGCCTTTAATTATTTACTGTTGGCATGGGCAACTCATTAAATCACGAAACATTCAAGGAGTTTAAAAAAAGAAATTGGATGAAAGGAAGGGATTGGTTTATATTCACATGAAGTCATACTGTTTAGGCAATATGGTAGTTTTACTAGTGAATGAAGGCACGTGTGTATCATATCAGGAATATATAATCGTCTTTCAGACCTGTAAAGGAGAGACACTCTCCTCTGAATAAAGGATTCAATACTCCTTGGGAGATTTATGCCAGGCTTTATGGCTAAAGTAACTCACATTTTTTCCCTCAGCCTCTTTCTCATTGCTTGTCACTATGTACACTAGAATGTGATTTTTCCTATGGGTTGTGTTTGCTAGATTAACATTCCATGAAGAATAATTCAATGCCACCCACACTGTGGTGGTGGTGTTGGTAGTTTACCCTCCAGGTCACGGCAGTTAGCCACATTGTATTAACCAAAGCACAATTCAGCCATGGCATAGTTTCTGGGCAGGCTGTCAAAATAGTTTACCAGTATTAGTTGCCTTCACTTTTGCAAGGAAGTGATAACTGTCTTCTGTACATGCCAGAAAAGAGGTACAGTGCAAATAGCTGTAGAAAGGATTTCATGTTCAATCACAACAAAAGTGACCTGCACTGTCCGGGAACCGAACCTAGGTTGCCCAATTTATAGTCTAGTCTAATGCTCTAACTATTGTGATAACTGGACTGTCCATACACACTGTTTGATCAGACCCTATATTCAGAATTTCTGCTTATTTGTAAATGGTATACAGCCATTTGTTATGAAATACTTTATAAAATTTTAGCAACTGTAAAGTTTCGTTGTTTCAATATTATTATGGTCAATTAGCAATGATATTGTTCATGCGCTGTTCGCTATTGAGGCAAGTAACTAACCTATTTCTATTATACAATTATACAAGCATTTTGGAGCATTCTTTTTTAAAACTCAAACTCAAAAATAGTTCTTGCACCAGATATATAGCTTTATACACTGAATATTTTCATGCCTTGAAAATAATGGACCACATTGCGTCAGAAAGGAAAGGATAAGACAATTATATTATATTCTTTATCATAAATATCAACTCATTTTTATGTGCTTTTTTTTGTTTACAGCCAACTTTAGGTGTTATACGTTCAAATGAAGCCAAATTGTTTGTATTAGTTGGACCAGTAGGACCTTACTACCCTACAGGAATGGCACCAGTGAAGCTTCTTGCTGATCCCCAGTTTGTTAGGGCATGGCCAGGAGGATCTGGGGGATTTAAGATGGGTTGGTGAGTTTAGGCGCCCCCTTCTATATTGTCTTGTTTTCTGTTTCATATTAAGTTAATGGATTAGCATTTTTTTTATTGCATTATTTGTATCATACTGAGTTATTAAGCAAACATTAAAGTTTAAAATGTACAAACAACGAACTTGAAACAAGGTAATATTTTGTTAGGTAGACTTTGAATTCATGATACTGATTTTATTTATACAGTAACTATGCCCCAACATTGGCTATACAAAAGGAAGCTGAGAAGCATGGCTGCCAACAGGTGCTCTGGTTATTTGGGGATGATCATCAGTTAACAGAGGTCGGAGCCATGAACTTGTTTACTTTCTGGGTGAACGAACAAGGAGGTAATATTTCCATTAGAAAATATCCCACCAATATCTTCATTTATTGCCTAAATTTGCAGTTGATATTGATATATTTACATTATATATTGATAAAATTTAAAGTCTGCTATCTGAGCTCATTGGAGAGAGAGCAATGGATTTGTAATCAAGGGGTTGCTTGTTCGGTTCACGGTGAGGCGATGTTTCTCTGTGACAATTCATCCCGGACATTGAGTCTAATGGTCATTTATCTCTCAACACTGATTCAGTAGTCATGTGGGATAAGAAGTCTGTCCCTTGCAAGGAAAATTGATAATTAGTGGTAAGTTATCCAGGCAAGCCAGGTACAGTGTAGGTAGACACACTGTCAAGATATGAAAAATCATTGACAAACAATGAAAGAAATTGTGACAAAATTTTTGCTGTATTTAATTTGATGTTACTATTTATAGACCAAACATTTACCATTTGTAGAGAAAGAGCTTGTGACAGCACCGTTAAATGGTCTTGTGTTACCAGGTATAACCAGGAAAAGTCTGCTAGACCTGGGACGTAAATGGGTAAATATATTTTCTCTTACTTATAATAGGGATGGCAACGAAAACCAATATCAATACTTGAGTACTCGGTCATTTTTCCGATCAAGAACTCGATAAGTCATTACTCGAGTTTTATCTTACAATATCAACAATGTCTGCGAGCTACTTTTGTTTTCTATTTAAAATTATAGAATTCTTAACTATAAATAGGACTGCAAGGGAGTTAACTTAGAATTAACCAAAACACAAATTAATGAAAATTAAATAAACAACATTTAAACCTTAAAAACAAGTTTCGGCTACAAACTGTTACACAATTAAAGGTAATTAAATATCATAAGAGGCCACATGACATAAACAACATAGGTGTTCAATCCCATGCATGTGTCAGATGGCTGATTGCCTGGTTAAATTTACGATATCATTTTTGCACCTCTGCAAGGATGTTTTGATTGCATTTAACAGGTATTTATGAAGATACATGTACATCTCAGAATTTCTGAACTCATTGGATACACTTTATCTTTCTAACTCGCAAAAAATAGAAATTATATATTTTTACGAGTAATAGCATATCAATTTGTTAATCGATATTCGGACGTCCATTGAGTACTTGGGTAATCGGTTACTCGTTGCCATCCCCAATTTATATAAAGGAAAACCATTGCTGAATAGCAAACTTCATACAGTGTCCCTACTGTATGGTGTTTCTTGTGCTGGTATTTATTATAGTAATTCTGTAATTGATTGTTTACGGCAGGTAAATGTAATTTAATTGTGATAATTCCATTATGTTTGTTCGACTAACTGACAGATGAAACTTTTCGCTCTTGTAAGATGTGTGAGTTACATACTATTAACCTCGTGTAATGTGTAATTTGTTATTTATCTCATATTTAAATGTATTGTGTATTGAGTGAATAATAAAAATCTTGAAATCTTGAACCTTAAAGCTAAGTTTATTTAGCATAGAGCACAGCAACAGAAATATGAAACACTATTATTACACATTAAAGGCCCATTATGCACCAGAAATGCTTTTATTTTTATTTCTCAAACGCTCTATTTTTATTGGCCTGTTTTTGTTTCCTAACAGTTACTTATTGGCCAAATTCCTTGAGCCAACATTTGCTTCTGTTGCCTTTTGTCAACCAGTACAATTAAAGCGATTTAGTATTTTGTATGAAAGTCAAGCTTCTTGTTTACAGTTTGCTACTTTTATGTCAAATTCAGTACTAATTTCTTCATTTGATAAGCATTTAAGATGGTCATAAACATTATTAATATGTTATAAAACTATATATGCCCCTTCTTATGGAGGAAAAGTTTACTTGTTTCCGGAGCATAATGTGCCTTTAAAAGTTGAATGGCACGATTTCTAATAGCACTTCTTAGTATCTCTCCATATTTTGTGAAAACTTTGTTACATGTTTAATATTAGTTAGCAAGTTGTCTACTATAAGTATTCATACACAACATATATGTTTTAAGTTATTGTAAATGTTGTGTTGTTTTTTCACAGGGAGAATTCAAAGTAACTGAGAGAGATTACACCATGAAAGAAGTTACAAAAGCTTTAAGAGAAAATAGGGTAAATTGATATCATACATTGATATTTTATAAACCTTTAGTTTTGATATTTCAGTTTTTAGCTCGATTATTCGAAGAATAGATAGAGCAGTTGTCCTGACCAAGATGTCGACATCACACTTTGATACGGTTTTTGCATGCAAGTTGGTATCTCCAAAAATATTGATGGGTTGCAACTTTACACACTTACTTGAGAGCATGATAGGAGGTCACTGACCAAGGCCCATTACTCTAACTTGATTTTTACAGAATTATGGCTTTTTTAGAACTTAGAAAATTCTACTTTATCCATCCAGGCTATTATTGTACGATCAGCGACCGATAATAGTCAAGCACACTATACTACAAATAGCTCTTGTATTCGACAAGGACTCAGTTTACCTTCTTAAAGGATACAAAACTGTATTTAGGTCTCTGCGATAGGAAGAATACTGTAAAAAAGTTAAATTACACCAATTTTGTAATATTTTTACTTGAGTCCTGAAAAGCAGATTTTATGTCTTTATCAAATTACTTTGGTCCTCATCTTTTCATATATAGTAAACTCCACTAGGAGCTAGCCATTTATAAGATAGTATTCCAAGCAGATAAAAACTTTAATTTTAGTTATGATATACCAATAGTTCCATTTTAAATGTCTCTCCTTCATACATTTCCAAACATTTTTCTTTAAACATTTCCAACCAGGCTTCTGTCAAAAAAGGAATGGAATGTATTCTTTAGCTAATTCATTACAACTTCAAAATATGTAAACATAAAGAAATATTTTAGTAAATGAAAGGGTGATAGTTATTTTTTTCTTAATGTTCAATAGGAGTTTATTGTTTGCCAATATATCATTATTGACAAGGAAAATGTGCTGAATGCCTGTGAGAGAGACTGTAGGTGTTAAAGGCATATGTTAACTTCTTACTGTATAACTGGTTAAAATAGTGACGTGGAAATACTGGCGAATTTCGTGAATTAACGAAAATCACTAAAAATTTCCTGTAGCATAACTATCAACCAACCTGCATTCAATTCTTCCCTTGCATGATTCACTAACCTAATGCGAAATGTCTGGAAGTTTAAATTTGCATACTTTTTGACACATGGAAATATCCACTTATACAGTATATTACTGAATATATAATACAAATTTATTTTATTTACTGTTTAGTTACTAGAGATGTTTGGAGCAGGTACAGCATGTGTAGTCAGTCCTATAGAGGGTATCTCATATCAGGGAGAAATGCTTAAAATTCCCACCATGTCAAATCCACAAATTACAAACCGGTGTATGAAAGAGTTACTGGACATACAAGTAAGTGACAGCAAATATTTTGTTGTATGAGTTATACAGATATACCTTTACATGAAATGTTTTTATTGTGGTTACTGCTGGTATTGGTTAATTGTAACAGCACAGCTAATTGTTTCCAATTGCCAGTTATAAATTATAATTACATGTATATAGTTATGGTGTGTACCTCTAAACCTAGATGTCACAGGTTTAAGCCCCGCTTGAGTCAACAACCATGTTTCCTTGTATGACACAAATACTGGTTAGTTTCAAGAAGCTGATTTGAGAGTTGTTTTAAAATGATTCATGCTTTCTTTGTAATCAAGCCAAAAAATATGTTTACATTAAATGTAAAGTATCTTGTTTTATTTGTATGTTGCATTACCACATCTAAATTAATATTAATTAAGGATGACTTTCTAATAGGGTTTGTATAAAAACTGTTCAAATAATGAATGATTCAATAAAAATAAAACCACTTGCCCCTCACCGCTGTGGGTGCTTTCATGTGAGGAAGCTATCCAGCTAGCTGACGGAAATCAGGTGCCTGAAGAAAAAAAAAGCTGGAAAGTTGCCAAATGACCTATACTGTCGGTGTGACGTAAAACTTAAGTAAAAAAAAATCGTATTTATATATATATCTATTCATATATACATGTATTTGCATTTTCAAGCATGAATATTTTCTATGATTTCAGTATGGTCGCACACAGAGTGACTGGGTAGAATATTTAGACTGATGTTTCCATGCCAACAAAGCAACCATACCATACACCAATTAAATTTTGAGACAGCATTGAATTATGACCAGGCTTCAAGGTTGTACAGCTTTTCCTTGAGCTCAAACTCTTAAACTAAGAATTTTTATTGGTCAGTTGTTAATTTTCCAATGATCTGAGTTTGAGCCGAGAAAATTTCTTCTTTGAACACTGGTCTTCTGCACAATCATCATATCAAGATGTGAATTTAAGTAGAGTTATGACCCTTTAGAAATCATATTTAACTCAAATTGACAGATGCTATGGTATAATTTAAGCTTGGAAATTATTTTTATTATTAATCTTATTATATTTGTTTAGTTCAGTGTAAGATCGGAATATATTTCACCGAGTGAGCACCAAAAGGTATATTTCACGAGTGGCGCAGCCACGAGTGAAATATGAACTTTTGGTGTTCACAAGGTGAAATATATTTTGATCTTACACTAAAGTAAACAAATTTTCTTTTTATTATATGCAAAGAAACGTTTTAAAAATACATTAAACCTAATACTGAATGAAAAACGCGCCAAATAATAATACAACGTGACGTCATTTACGACGTCACGTCATTAAGTTGGTACCCAGTTCTGTGCATGCTGGTATTTCACTGAAACAACGTAAGGGGCTTAAATTCAAAACAGTGAAATTATCAAAGTGGTAATTTCACTGTTTCAAACAGTGAAATTACCAGTTTTATATCACTGATATATTTCTATAAACCACCGAAAAGCATGTAATAAAATATGAATGTTCAAAAACTAACCATTAATCAAGACTGTCTCAAAATCAAAGAAATTAGTCATGTTACAAGAAAGAAACAAACTTGAATGCCAGTCATATTCTAAGGTTTTGTAATTACATAGTCTTTCATTTTTGATACACATGTTTTATAATTTACTTGAACAAAAACAAGTCAGAGCACAATTTTTTATGAAAATGTAATACTTGAAGATGTCATAGATAAATTTGATAATTTACATATTCATTGCACAATAGTCATATTCTATTAGTTTGTTGAGGATATACAATTGTACAACAAGTTTTCTGTAAAATTGGCAATTAGCTTTAGAAAAAAACAACTGATGTTAATTTTGTCAGTATTTTGATTAAAGTAAAAATATATTTATGAATATAGAACAGATATAGAATTGACTTTAAGGAATGGCAGTATGACTATGTATATTTTATGAAGATTTAGCTCAATTATTGTTAAATGGCCCCCTGTGCTTTCTTGTAAAGTATTTGCTGGGTTTGATAAGCCATTAGGCAGCTTTATTTTATTTTATAATCAATAACGATAATTAGTGTGGTTATGAAAGTGGGTATCTGATATGTAAATTAAGCATGGCTGCGTGGCATTATCTTAATGGCCTTAAGATGTTGACCACATGTAAGTCCCGATTGTTTTACAATTACAGTTAAGTAAACATACTGGCATGCGAGCAGTTCCCGTACAGAAGCAGTACCCGTATTTTTCATTTAAACACTTGATTTTTACTTGCATTCTTCAAAAATTCATTTCAAATCAAGCAGATACATAAACGAGACAAAATCTAATTGTCAGTTCGGCAGTACGTATATAATGTCTCATTTTAAATCACTTTCACCTGTGCGTCGTCAAAACGTGACCTTGTTTTCTCTGGGGGATTCCGTCCTTGCGCGCATGCGCAAAAATACTTACACGTGAGGCTTGTTAAAGGGTTTTCCACTAATACCACCTGTTTACAAATAAGTAGGCAATGAGATGAAAAATTGTTTAATTATCAGAATGTTGACCAATTTTACTATAAATAATAATTTTATGGCTTTGATGCGTAAAATATCATGCATACTTGTACAAGCATGTTAATTACTGCATATGAATGCGTTGGGGTAGCGGTACCGGGTAATAGATACCCGCGTTTAGTCTACGCTCTATTTCCTGAATTACATCTATTTATCTCTGAGATAATGGTCTGTTCAACAATTGTAAATGAGAAATAGGTCCGATATAATAAAATTGTATAATTATAATGGGTTAGATTTTATGTACGGGAACTACTTCTCTTCATACAAAATAATGGATAATTTCGGTACCCCATATGAGGCCTCATAAGTAAGGGTTATTCTATGTTTAGAACATGATGGAATTTCCATGATTTGTGTGACGAGCCGAATATTGATGTGTAACATTCAAATATTGGTGAGTGAAGGTAATAAAAAATAATGATTAAGTAACTATGATTTTTGTACGGGAACTGCTCGCATGCCAGTACAGCTAACAAAAAATATTTTAACTGTGAACTTGTGATTGAAAAAGTTCAAAACTGGAGAAAAATGAACAATTTCTTTAAAAAAGAATTATTTGAATATTTCTTGAAATTTATAATTAGAATCCTATTCAAAACCAAAAGATGCTTTAATTTTGTACAATGTATTTTTTTTTGTTATCTAGCAAAATCAAACCAAACGTAAATATTTACGGGTATGCAAATTTTTATGTTCTGGTACATTTTTGAAAATGATATTCAGTTTTAGACATGATTAATTTGCTGCACCAAAAATAGTCCTAGGTGGTTTTCAACTAATTAAAAAAAAAGATGTCTTGTATCTAATTTTTGGTTGTTATATATAATTTTATAACAGAGAAATGAGCCGCGTCACGACAAAACCAACATAGTGCGTTTGCGACCAGCATGGATCCAGACCAGCCTGCGCATCCGCGCAGTCTGATCAGGATCCATGCTGTTTGCTTACCAACTCTATTACAAGAAGAGAAACTGATAGCGAACAGAATGTATCCTGATCAGACTGCGCGGATGTGCAGGCTGGTCTGGATCCATGCTGGTCGCAAACCCATTATGTTGGTTTTGTTGTGACGCGGCTCAATTATATTGAATGTTACAACTCTCATAAGAATCAACTATAATGTTATGGAAACAAAATAATTTTGATTGTTTATAACTTTTATAAAAATATTTCATGAGATATAGCTTTATACCCTCTAAAAATTAATCAGTACATTTCAAAGATAATTTGTTTAGAGCTGGCACTTTCATATATGTTTCAAAATGTAAAGTTAAAGACAAATATGTCTAAAACATACAAGTATTTGTGTGCATGAAAAATGTTTATGTATTGAAACTTGTACACATTTGCATATCATATCCGGAGCATAGGACAATTTTCCTTTACCAAGCTATTTTGTAGCATAGTTTGTTTAGTTTTATAATTTTATTATTTTTATGTAAGCATAAGAACAAAAATGGCCGAAGTTATATTTGATACCATGTTCATTGTTTAGCTTTTTCCATGTTTCTTTTGTATAGTTTTGTTGCACACTTGATTTCAAAATGCATTTATTGATAACTTCATGTAGTTGAATATCATGGAAGTTTTAGGAATGACTTAAAGGAGCTCCTCTGATGTCAAATGAGCCTAAAAACAAAAATTTGAAATTCTTACATAGTTGAAGTGAAGCACTTAAAATGTAAAAATCAGCTGGATAATGATAATAAAGGAATAATAAAGAAATGTACTTAGAATTAAATTGAGTATCAATTATTGTGTGTGCGATTCTGAGCCCGATTTGAGTGAAAATGATTATTCTTGAAATTCAGAGTGAGAGAATAATCTGGAAATTTGCACACAAGTTATTGGTCGGGCTTCATCAAATGGTACACAAATCTTGGAAAAAACATTTCCAGTCCTGTTCATTTCAAATCACCTCAGTGGAGTCCCTTTAATTATGCTATAAAAGATCTTTTTTATTCTTTTCTTTTTTAATTGTAATTCAATTTTGTTTAAAATGAAAGAATCTCTAGTGTAGAATCTGCTACTTTTTATATGAAGATCTGATTTTTTAATATCTGTACATGTACTTTACCTGTTTCAATGTTAAATTGTTTATATAAAGTTTGAGCAAGTTATTATTTGTTGACATTTTTGCTATTTTATATACATTAGAATCTCTGATTTTACATTGTTACCCTTTTTTTTGTTGCCATATTTTCTCGGGATTTTTTTATTCAGTTAGACTATGAAGGTTTACCTCTTGCTATTTTACTTTTCTTTATGTTAGTGTTGTTTTTAGTTCTCATAAATGGCATTTGTAAAATCCTGTATGTTTTTATATTGACATTTGTTTGCTGTACTCAATTATTTCTTGAATTTATTTTATTAAGAATGTTTATTTGGAGGTGGGAACTATGGGATTTTAAATAAGTTGACTGGGTCCATATGAGGCTGCCTGCTTACAAATAAATATGTGACTGCCCGTATGTGAGCTTGTCCTTTTGACTACACAAAACTGCATATAGAAACACCTTGCTTAATGCATTTAACTACATGATTTAACTGGCTGCGTGTGACAGTCACAATCTATGACACCTGCTTAAAGTCAGACCAGTCTATGAGATCTGAAAGAACCTTTTATAATTAAGGAAGGACAACTGTTACAGTTCAATATTCCAGGCATGGAATGTCCATTATAGGGGGTTGAAGGTTAAAACATAAATTGTAGTTACTAACATTATAATGTACAGACACATACTTTTTCAGTTTTTGGATCAGATATAACATTATTAAGCTTAACAAATGATTTAAAGTACATAAATTTATTTTCATTGACACCTCCCTCCTCCCACCCCCAATCTCTACTGTCAAATACCTTTCAGATGTTACCTCCATGGCCAGACAAAGCTCCCCTTGCTTAAAATTGTTGTAATTTAACATAACCCTAAGCTTTATATCTAGAATCTCAATTTTGTTTTTAACAAAACTAATTATGCTGTCTTGCAGAAAGCAACACAAAAATGTTATGCTTGCATTCTTTATTTTGGCAATTTCTTACTTTTTTTAGCCTGATACATTAAAAATACTCTTACCCACGGAATTCTATTATAATACATGTGATAGTGTATTTTTAAGGCCAAAAGGCAAATTTTTGTTTCTGTTTATCAATGATATTTTAGAAAGATATAATATTTCCCATATTTATTTTCAGTAAAAGAAAGCATTATAATTTCATGTGATAAAATGAAGCAAAATCTACCGACATTTGTTGTTGATTTTGTTAGGAAATAATATAGAGGCATTATATGTACAGTATGTTTTGGCCCTATCATGAACTAATAGACCATATCTTAAAAAAGTAATATTATGCTCATTTTGTTTTTTTTTCTAATTGAGCTGAATTGACAATATATTTCAAAAGACTGACTGTTACAGTGGAGGTTGATCAATAGTTGCTATAGGAAGATTTTTAGGATAAGATGTAAATCTGCCTAGAAAATAAAAAGGCTGTCCCACTCTTTTTGTAAGTTATAACTTAAACGTTACAGGTAAATTCTGATGGATATTTACAGAAATTTCCTAAGGCCACATGAGTCATTCATTCGTCATTTAAAGTTTATTATAAAATTGAAAGGAATAATGGCAAAACGTGAACTTGTTGTGAATTTCATCTATTCACTCACTATATACCTTTCGATGGGCATAATGTCACTTTAAAATAGATGGCACGGTCTACAATAACACTAGAGTAGTCACTTCTTTAGAAATGTTTCTCAAAATATTAACTTGAAAATTTTATATATAATTTTTTTCAACCGTTCAATCTGATGTTATGTCTTTTATGATAATTGTTTAACATATCTAGTGGACAAGTTGTCTTGTAAATTGTAATTGCTTGTTGTTTTTATGTTTGTTGATTTGATATTTTTATGTGATTGCATGGTGGTGTAATGCTTCTTTTTAATCAGTTGCACATGTTATAAGTAAACACACAATGATCATCGTTATAGTCATTTATTTAGAACACAATTCTTTTTTGGTTTTGATTGCAAGCGGGTGTTTTAGTTATAGATAATACTCAGTCACTCTATTCACAAAAGGGAGAACATATGAGTTTGCTCCCTTGGTATGGCTCCCGTTTTTCTGTGATAAATTTGATTGGCAACAATGTTTTTAAAGCCATTTTTCCTCCCATCAATTTTTAACATAATTCTAATTGGAAATAATAACAAATGCATGCTGATTAAACTGGTAAATTGTTTTATTGAACCTTTTTAAGTTATAAAATCATTTACTTTGACACGCCAACTGTCAGTTACTGTTTTACAGGGTTTAAAATTGGGACTAAAATCCCAAAAATCAAATAAAAAAAATGTAAAAAAAAACCATTTTTTTAAACCCGTAAAAAATGAAAGTTAGATTTTATGGTGACTGTCAAAATAGGCAAAATACATGTATTTAGCAGGTTGTTATTTGTATTTTTCAGACTACTTTTGATAAAAGTTAAAATATTACGATTTTCAGGGAAAATAGGGTGTTTTCTGTATTACAGAAACTATTGATCTGACCAGGCACTGTACTGTTGTGTGCTATTTTTAGCTCGACTTTTCTATGAAAAGGGGAGCTATCCTACTCGCCCCGGCGTCGGCGTCGGCGTCACACCTTAGTTAAGTTTTTCGTACCACCCCACTTTATTTCAGAAGTATTACAAGTATGGCTTTGAAACTTACCATACTTGTTCACCATCATAACCTCCATCTACAGACAAGAGTACATAACTCTGTCAAGGTTTTTGACAGAATTATGGCCCTTTTTTGACTTAGAAAGTGTATTGAGCTTGGTTAAGTTTTTTGTACCACCTCACTTTATTTCAAAACCATTGGAGGTATTGCTTTGAAACTGACCATACTTGTTTACCATCACGACCTTCATCAACAGACAAGAGGACATAACTCTGTCAAGGTTTTTGACAGAATTATGCCCCTTTTTGACTTAGAAAATACATTGACTATGGGTAAAATCCACTTATTGCCTTAACCCTTTGAGATATTGCTTTGAAACTTTTAATGCTATTTCACATCATTACCCCCATCTGTACGCAAGAGAAGGTAACTCTGTCAAGGATTTGTTTTAAAAATTAAGGCCTTTTATCGACTTAGAATTAAATTTATTTAAGGCTCAACTCAGTTTTTTTTTCTTTCTTACCAGCCCTCTTTTGACTTAAACATTTCAAACTTTGCTGCAGTGTTCAAGGGTATCACACAATTCAGTAAAATAATTCTTCACTAAATATCTTAATGCTCATGGCCATTGTTCACTTTAAAAATACAGAGATTCTTGTATTGCCTTTTACTGCAAAAACTTTTTTTATTGGCAAGCAATAAAAAAGTCGAGCGCGCTGTCTTACGGACAGCTCTTGTTTGTTTACTAATTTGACATCAAACTTGGACATTGAAATCCCACATTTTAACAATTGACTAACCCTAATTCAAAACAGGACAAGTCCATATTTCAATTTAGTATAGGTATAAACAACTGTTAGATAAATGTTGGTATTTTGAATGGGAGATATTATAACTAAATGTTTGCAGTGAATAAAGATACATATATGTACTATAAATTTGTTTGTTTTATGCCTTCACAATTTTGCTGTGTAATGGGGAGCACAGACAATGCCTTTGTCAGTCTATCACCTGTTTTTTTGTGTTGGTAGACTGACAAAACTGGGGAATGTGGGTACACACTTGTCTTATGGATATGGTTTGTCTTGTGTTATATTTTGAAGAGGAGCAAAACTAAAAGAAAACAGCAATCACAATTCACATTTTACATATTAAGGAGTGACAAGACAATGCACAGTATTGCTGGTTATAGTATTAGTTGACAGTGCAAATGTAATATGGTGACTTTCCAGCATATTCCAAGCACCTATGAATTCACGAGTGAAGGCTAGCTTGATACCTCCCTCTCATAAAAGAATAAAGTCCAAGTAGAAGGCCAATTGTCTAAATAAAAAGAACAATACCAAAAGCGTAGAGAAAATGTCAAAAAGTGATAATAGGCAGTGTTAAAGCTTTGACTTTCCAAGAAATATAATGATACTCGTACTAGTATATAAAGCACAAAATGATGATGATTTCAATTAAATGTCATCATAATCAAACAGGTGAAAAGACTTGTGGACGATTCAAGGTCTGTTTTAATGAAAGGGAAATGAAACATCCAGGATTACTATTTTTTTTTAAAAGTGTTGTTTTTTTATTGAATTTATCATAAATACAATGTTATACTTTATATACATGTGCAATATTCATCCTCAACCTTTCAACAATATGTTTTTATGAATTGCACCAGATCTTTAATATTATAAATCCAATACTTTTTCTAAATCTTTACATTTTCCAGTACCGAGGAACAAATGTTTTCCCAAGTATTTTTAAGAACAAATTGTCCATTTTCAACAGTCCATAGAATGCGGACATCTCTCTTGTATAGCTGTTTCATGGTAGGGGTCATTAATTCCTCGTCTACATGTCCAAGAAGCATCAACACTATAGGCTTTCTCTGTAAATATGCTTGATCCAACTCATACTGACAATACGAACTACGCAAAAAGTTATCCGACACGACCAGTATGACAACTGATGACCTGTCCAAACATTTCAATGTTTCATCATAAACCATGAAACCAGGGCGCAAATGTGTGTCACCCGTGCATACAAGATTTCTATCTGTTCCAATCATTAACTGAAGATTCTCGTTTAGTTGATTTATTACATGATCTTGTACAAATTTGTCATCGTTGCTGCTATATGAAAGAAAGACAACGAACTCGTACTGGTCCTCTCCTGATATTAACTTAGCTAGAACAGTGTCCATGTTGCGCTTTCGCTTGAGCCTCATGTTTCGTCTGTACAGAATCAGACTTGCGATACAAACTACCAAGAAAGTAACAGATGCGCCTACAGTAGATGCAATGATCACTGTTTTTCTATTACAGATATTCTGAATTTTCACAATAACAGTTTCATCAACGTTTATACTTGTTCTGTCTTCAGTCATACACATCAGATTCTGCTGAATTGCATTCACTTGCTTTGAGCTTAAAAGCCAATGTATAAACGGCTTGCTAGAACACGAT
This sequence comes from Ruditapes philippinarum, assembly GCF_026571515.1. Lineage (NCBI taxonomy): Eukaryota > Metazoa > Mollusca > Bivalvia > Venerida > Veneridae > Ruditapes > Ruditapes philippinarum. The sequence continues at coordinate 142,189 of NW_026866835.1, forward strand.
GAACACTTGATTGGGTTGGCAGCAAGTACAACTGAACAATGTTTACGATCAGATTTGGACACATTTGCGCAACCAATTGTGTTTAAATTGTAAATAGAAACATCATCGAGGACCTTGATACTATTTTTACTTACATCTAACACGCGTAGATTGTGTAAATCCACCAAATCAAAGTGTAATTGCTCAAGCTTGTTAAAGGAAAGATCGATTATTTCAATAACTTTGTTTTGCTTGAACATGTTCTGAGGAATGTTTGGAAGACGATTATTTGAAAGGTTTATTATACGTAGTTTGGTCTGCGAAGTCAACAAATTTTCAAACAGTTTTGGGTGTGAATCAAGCATCTTAAACAATTCATTATTAGATAAATTAACCGTTTCCAAATTCGGCAAACACTCTGTGGGGCGCACCATTTCCAGTCCATTACCAGACAAATCAATGTGGGTGAAGGATGTAAACTTGAAAACTGGGCATTTGCTATTAAGATCAAGATATTTCAAATTGTTATTGCTTATTTCTAAATGTTGTGTCTTCACGCCAAAATGTTCATTTAATATTCCAGTACAGTTGTAAACCCAAACTGATGCCATTGCAGGCACGACTCCGCTTGCGTTGAATACCAATGGGATGAAAAGTGTTTTTATCCCGGGGATCACGGAATAATTACCTGTCATGTTAGCAATACTGAATTTCTCGGGAAGAAACGGAATAATTTTCGATGGTAAAACACTATGATATAAATCAACAACTTTCAAATGTAACACATCTTTCTGCACGATACCATCAAACAATGTATTTGCTATAACCGAGTATGACAAATTCAAATATTTTAGTGTTTTAAATGTTTTTAGTAATGCTGTGAAATTGACATAATTTATTTGGGTTCTGCTCAAGTTCAATTTTGTGATATTTCTTTGTGCAAGGATCTTTACAGCTGCTAGGTTGATGTTGATAGGTTCACTCAAATAAGCACCTATTTCAGACATGATAAGATTCTTTAAAGCCGGTAAAGCACTTTCCACTTTCAGAGCGTTGAGCACTTCCTCCAGATCAAGACGGTAACATTTGCTTACATCTAACGTGTGGACAGAAGGAACACCAACAAACGCAGCAGGAACAAGATTAAAATTGCTTACATGAATCCTTATTTCCTTCAGAGACATCAGACCTTTAAAACACTCTCGAGAAAACGTTAATCCAGATTCTCGTCCGCTAGTATCACTGAACTCAATGGTTTGAACGCTCTTCCAATTTACATGACCGAAACTGGAATTGTTGATAAATATACTTTCATCTTTCCTCTTAAAGTCCACAAAACGCACATGATCGTATTGTTTGGACAATATCTTTGGTACGTAGTTACATATCAATGTGGAATTATTTTTCACTTCACAGTGCTCCTTGATATTTTCAAACTGTCCAGGTGTACAAAGCATCAGAACTGTAAAGATTCTCACTATAATACAATATCTTCTTCGTTGTATTTCCTTTATGACATCCATAGCTACTGACAAAAATATTTTTTTAAATAAAAACGTTACACATTTATAAGCATTTTCATGATACAAATTAAATGTATTTCAATTGACAACTGAAATAAACTGATAAAGTTATGGCAGATATATACAACTTAAAAAAATTCAAGTTAAAATTTCTCCTTTAAATTATTGATTTCATTTTAATAAATTTATAGGGTGCTATCGATTATGTAAAGTGCTGATAAGCACACAGTTTATAATACATGGGACTGAGCAAGGTAAATTTAAACAAGAATAGAACAGAATGTATATGTTTTGCTAGCTGTATTAAAATCTTTTTAGCTTTTTAGCACTATATTTGTAACCAGTTGAATTATAAATTACAAAACTTTCCGATAAAGGAGGATATCCATCATTAAAGTAAGGAAATATAAGGACAAGATTATAATTTTAGTTTAAACGTCTCGAAGACTATAGTTGTCATATGAACAGGCTCAATCAAACCGAGCCTGCAACATTTTCAATATTGTCGCTGTTTTACTCTTTTTTAACACAGCCTAAAATCAAGTGCCAAAACAGAACAAATATTACATAAAGCAACATGAAAAACATAGTATATTCAGCTAAACCTGACATAATGTCACTTTCAATAACTACATTATGATTTAAAGAATCTTTCTAATTTTCGATTGCAATATATCTTATCGGTCACTATTTAACTGAAAATAACCTTTAATTGAAATTTTACAATTTGAAAAAAACTGTGTTTGAACAATTGTTTGAAATTTACTGCATTAATAAATATAAGGTGATTAGCGAAGTAATAAATGAGTGAATGTACCTATATATACATGTATATATTATTTACACTGTTCTTGTAAATGATTTAAATGCATCTATAAATATTCTTTTATCTATATGTACGCTCCATTATTCTCCACAGATTTCAGGTTTTTACTTAACATTGATTTACATGAGCCATAAAATGATCAGGGAACATTGCATGTGTTTAAATAATGCAAAATTATATCCCTGTGATCTCGTTAGACGCAAACCGCAAGAACAAAATTGGTGGCGGTGTTGCTTTGACTTGTAAAACCGAAATTAAAATGAGAAAGATGGAACATGGGACCAAACAAAGTTTTGAGTTTGGCATATGGAAATTCATTTTCAAAAGTATAACAGTACACGTAGTTGGTTTATACAGACCCCCATCCCTAGCCACATGTGAGCAATTTATAACTGACTTTTCAAATTTCATAGAAGATATCTTACCTACTTACTCTAACTTGTTGATTATGGGAGACTTCAACCTTCACCTTGACAATGGTAGTGGTGCATCTACAAACTTTCAAAATTGCCTTCATGCTATGGGTTTTAGAGCAACATTATAACTTTAGTACACACACTGCTGGAAACTGTTTAGACTTGGTAATCACTGAATCGATTAATGGTGTATGTGTACTTAAATGTGAACAAGGACCTTTTTTCTCCGATCACTGTGCTGTCCACGTAGTCATTAATGTGAAGAAAGAAAACATTACCAGTAAAACTGTACAATTTAGAAACTGGAAAAGCATATCCCATTCTGAATTCTCTGATGATTTGACGAATATTTCAGTTAATAGTGAATATGTCAATACTTTTGTAAACTTGTTTGAATCAGATATCCAATCTGTCATCGACAAACATGCTCCAACAAAGGAACAAACTAGGATATGCAGAACTCAAAAACCTTGGTTCAATGAGTCAATATTGGAATCTAAGCGTATTGTCCGGAAAAAAGAGAGAATTTGGAGAAAGTACAAAGAGCCAGAACAGTTCAAGAAATTTAAAGAAGCACGGAATAGATACTGTAAAGAAATTGATTCTGAGAAAAAACTAGTAATAAGTGAGAAAATTCTAAATGCCAAAGGTGATTCAAAAAAACTCTATGGTATAATTTCGGAATTAACTGGTACTAAAGCTCAAAATCCCTATGCCACAGTCTACAAATGACGGTGAGCTAGCTGAGACGTTTGCAGACTTTTTCATGGACAAAATAGCTAAAATTCGTAAATCACTCCAAATGTTAAACAAGTTCAACCTTTAGAAAATTTCGAGGATCTTACAGAAACACAGGTGAAGAGCCTTATTTGTGAACTAAATACCAACTCGTGTGAGCTGGACTTATTACCCATACATATATTAAAGTCACATCTTGATGAGCTTCTGCCAACCATTACCAAACTGGTCAATCTATCTCTGTCTAAAGGTGTATTTCCAACACACTGGAAACAGGCGATCGTTAGACCCCTTCTTAAGAAGTTTGGTTTAGAATTACAATTGTCAAACTACAGGCCTGTCAGTAACTTATCGTTTCTTTCAAAATTGATAGAAAAGGCTGCGCTCTTCAGACTAAATAACCATGTCGATACCCATAATTTGTTACCCAAAAATCAATCAGCATACAGACGTCATCATTCATGTGAGACTGCTTTACTCAGACTTGTCAATGATCTTCTAGACGGTATGGAGAAGCAAGAGGTGACAGCTCTAATTGCAATAGATCTAAGTGCAGCTTTCGACACCGTTGACCACAACATTCTACTCGACGTGTTACACAGTCAGTACGGTGTCAATGGTACCGTGTTAGCATGGGTGGACTCGTACCTGCGACCTCGTAGTTGTCGCGTCAGTGTTAATTCTACTGAATCGATTGCTGGAATGCAGTGTACCTCAGGGGAGCTGTCTTGGTCCGTGGCTCTATCTCACATATGCGGGAACCCTATTTGACGTGATACCACCAACCATATCTGTGTACGGCTTTGCTGATGACCACATTGCTAGTCAACGCTTTCGACCAACTTCGGTGACCAATGAACTTAACGCTATAAAGCAACTTGAAGACAGTGCTGTAATCATCAATGACTGGATGAATGCCAATAAACTCAAAATGAACACCACTAAGACAGAATTCATTATGTTTGGTAGTAAAGCCCAACTTGGTAAATGTTCAATTAAAGAAATTGACATCGCCGTTGATAAAATTCAAAATGTCAGTGTCATAAGATACTTAGGTGCCTACTTAGACGAGGGCCTAAGATTCTCAACACATGTTAAGACCAAGTGTAGAACTGCCATGTTAAATTATTTGAGAATAAAGAGCATTCGCAAATATCTGACTCAGGACGCCACAAAAATCCTAGTATTGTCGCTTGTAATCTCACATTTGGATTATTGCAACGCTATATTGTTTGGCAACTTGTTTTGCAACGCGGAAAATATGACAGTTCCAAAGACTCTTTGTTTGAACTGCATTGGTTACCAATTAAAGTTAGAATCAATTTTAAAATACTATGTACAATGTATAACTGTTTTATGGGCAATGCTCCGGTTTATCTAACAGAACTGTTACACAAGCCTGTCATAAAAAGACCAAATCTCAGATCTGTTGGTAATATGGATTATTGTTTTACTGTCCCCTTTAACAAAAGGAAAACATTTAACGACAGAAGTTTTAGTACCGTTGGTCCAACTCTCTGGAATAAATTGCCTCTGTATATAAGACAGTCTTCGACTTTAGACATGTTCAAGAAAAATGTCAAAACCTACTATTTTAGAGATTTTTACGCATTGTTTTAAGATTGTGATTGGGCTGTAAACTGATCGAGATGTGGAAATGTGTTAAAATTTTACTGAAATAACCATTGATTTTTATTTTCTTTTAAATTATGTTTTATTATTATTTTTCATAACTATTCTTTTTTTTAAGTTTTTAATACTCTATATTTTACACGGCTGATTTATTTTAGTTATTTTTTTGTAGTTCATTTGTCATGCATATGTGATTTTTTTATCTATATGTACATACTTTTATTATCCTTTTGTACAACGCCATTAAATATGTATATAGAAATAGGCGTTTAATTAAATAAAAACAGTTTCAGTTTCAGTATCATTACAACCTTATGCACAGTAAGACAAACTCTGAATAAAAAATACCCTGTATATAAAGGTCACTATTCGATAAGTTTCATTGATGAAATGGAATAAAGTAACCTCCAAATAAAGACCACTTGTCTATAAAGACCATTATCTGTCGCTTTCATGGGTGATCTTAATTCACAGGTTTGACTGTTATCAGAATAGCTCACTCGTGTAATTTTCTTTTTTCATATTCTTTTTCTAAAAGTTATGTATGTAGTAAAAACTTAAAACAATTTAACTCCTCTAAAACTATTAAGGCTAACGATAAAACGTTTGGCATAAAATATTATCTAGCGGAACTCTACCAAGTCTGTTCAAATATTATAGCCCTATGGACTACAATAGCCGATTCCCGGGGTGGTGATGGATTTTCCTTACATGTATAGTATAAAGTATGTATGTATGTATGTATGTATGTATGTATGTATGTATGTATGTATGTATGTATGTATGTATGTATGTATGTGTGTATTCTAGGCTTAATGGGAATCCATCCGCCCTTTCAGGCACTGAGAGTATGAACCCCGGACATGTCACCATTCATGTCCTTAAATGTTATAATCAACCAAAGGGCCGGTTGATATTTGATTTTAAAATATAATGTGAATGAACGTCTGTACGTTTAATCTCAAAGATCCAGCTTGTTGGTCGTTAGGTGTTGAAATCACATCAAACTTATGTTCATATTCATATATCATTTCTTTAAACAACTTGGTTGTGCATTTAATAAGCCTGCAGATTGGGTTTTACGGTATGGACAAACTTGCTGAAAATATCTGTACATATTTTCTTTTGCTTTGTGGAGAGTTCTTTGAAGACTGACACATTCTCAATATTGGTTGGACCTCCAAAACTGGCTAAACCAAACAGCTCTGGGACATATAATAAATAACATGCTTCAATATCTCTGTTGTCTACCTTAGTGTCAATTCAAATATAAAGCAATGCGGTCAATTAAAGCTTGAAGTAGATCCGTATAGAATAACGTTAGCATCCTCCATGTATCGCGGTTAAACTTCCAAGTCTAACAAAATCACTTATAAATAAATCTTCTTTTTTTTACAATGTTACTTAGGAAATCACCAACAGCACAGTCGACATCTCAGACTAATTTGGTATGGCACACTATAAATATCATTCTTCACAATATTTAAACACATTTTAAAGATAAACGAATAGATTTCGTCTAAAAATATATACTCAGATAGGAGTACCTGCAGGGAAATGCTAATTTGAAACTATTTCCCAAAAAGGATGCTACAGAGATGAACTTTTAACTTAATATCATCCAATATGTATGCACAATAAGAGACAAAAACGACATGTTTGATATTAATCAAGAGGATGTATAATATAGGTTAGTTTGACATTAAAATGACTTATTTAAAGTGATTTGATATCTTATTGAAAAAAGAACTGACAGAACGTTATTGGACACCAAATATTTAAAAGCGGGGCATGTCGTATATAAAGTAAGTTTATACAGAATTTATTTTAGTAAGCTATAAGCTTATAGACACACTCTTGAATTCGTTTCTGGAACCAACCAGAACTGAGCAATGAGTGTAAAATTTCTTGCTTCAGGAAACAACGGCTTTCCCCTGACGGGGTGTGAACCCTAGTTGCTAGAGATCAATAGATTACCACTCCACCATGCTGCAACAATAGATGATGGCTTTCTTTGCAATGTGCCCGGTAGACTATTATAATGTTCTCTAACTTAAGACCGTGGCTAGTAATTATTAATGAGACAAATCATAAACCTACGCTGTTAAAGTAAAAGAACCGATGATTCATGATATATACATGTATATTACATTATTTAAAAACTTACATGAAGTCCGCATATGCTAAAAACATTACTTGGTAAAACATTTGCAGTATAACTAGATATAATATACTATTATTGCATTTATCAATATTTTATTGCTTCGAAATTTTTAATAGCTTTGTAAGGTGATTCATTGTTGTTTTCTATGTAACTATACATATAAGGTATTTAACTGTGACGCAAAATGAATTTGGCTTTATCATGATCCATTGATAACGTCAGTGACACGCCAATGTGCATATCATGATATGATCTCATTTTATCACTGTTGATCTCATTATGATTATTGTTTTATTTTGTGATTAACATGTCATGTGAATGACCCATGATTGGCGAATAAACTTTATTCTATTCTATTCATCATTTTGTTTCTGGACTTGAAAGCTGTAAATTTGTTGGAAGGTAATATTTTCTAAATTATGTTGTTTTAAGTATAAGTTTCATGCCATCTAAATATTTACGTCAAGAAATTTCAATGGAAAAGACAATTCTATACTATAATACGAATATGTTATATACAAATGAAAAACAGTTTAGATTTATAAGTTCCTTTAAGTAGAATATTTCTTTAAACAAAATTTATATCACAAGAAAAGGAGCAAAACTTCAAAACTAAAAAACAGTTGAAAACTATGGTGGCACCGGCTTAAGCAGAATTCAACATTAAACATGAACCGGTAAACCGGTTTTGAATTTTGAAACATCCGCAGATGTGTTCAATGGCGATAATCATGGAACCTTCAATGTGATACGTTAGTGCCATTCCGTGAATAGGGCAAATGGTCCCTAAGTAAAAAATTGCTCGTGCCCTGAACGAGAAAACAATGGGCGAAACTGAATAAAATGGAATTTTGAAAGGGAATCAGAGGTAATGAAGCCTGCATATCACAGATACGCTCTTGATAAACTTAATATAGCAGGCAACATATCCTTAGAGTGATGAAGCAGTATTCATGTGAGGAATACTGGAACCACCCGATTTGAAAAAAAGACCAAATTGGAAAGAACTATTTAAGTACCAAAAAAGCATGCACTCATAGCAATAATGCCATGCTAAACGATCTTGAAGGAATGAAAATATAACAACTTTGATTAAATGTACGTGGAGACTTTTTACAGCCTCCACATGGCACAAAATACAATGATGTGACCATAAAAACGGCAAAAAAATCTGATATTATCCGGTCCCTTAATGTCTTAACTGATCTTATTTAAACGCAATACTAGTACATGTTTACACAAATATTCAACATTTCAATGTATTTGCTTTGTGCAGTAAACAAACAAGATATCAATAACATTAGAGATAACTCTGAATAAAAACTTCCTGTTTTACAACACCTTTAATGCTATTAGGACATTAAAGTAATATTTACGCTCCCGGTGGCAACCCAACATGTAAAATAAAAATTTTTTTATCAAGGGGATCATGAAACCTACAAAGACATGATTGTATACATATCTTAAACGATTATTTAAAGTGAAGTTAACATTACTCGGATATATCTTGCACACTTTAAACGTAATTCATCATCAATACCTCTTTTATAAATACATTATTTGTGAGGGGATGAGGTGAAAAGATTTAACATTCATTCGTTGTTGATGATCCTATATTTTTTTTAAAAGTATCATTCCTTCAGCGTTCAATGTAAAAAACAAACATCCAGATTTTTGATTTTACCAATCAGTACAAAAATGATTATTTTTGACGTGCAGAAAATGATACAAAAAGATTACAAGTAAATGAATTTTCAATTGTCTATACTTATGATAAACGATTTAAAGAAAGAAGTCTACTTTCAGTCAGGCAGCATGGAAAAGAAAGAAAAAAGAATATCCAAAGAAGAGAAAATGTATAGAGAACTGTGTAATGATGAAAGAAAATACCTAAATTTGTTTGAAAAGAAGCGTGAGTTTCTTCAACTTTTTTACAATGAAAGGGATCACCTTGAGTTTTTCGATAAGAACAGAAAATACCTTGCATTGTTTGATGAAGAAAAGAAATATCTTCCATTATTTGAGAAGAAAAGAAAATATCTTCCATTATTTGAGAAGAAAAGAAAGTATCTTCCATTATTTGACAAGAAAAAAAAGTACCTGGATCTGTTTAATTCAGAACGCGGATATCTGGATCTGTTTAATTCAGAACGCGGATATCTGGATCTGTTTAATTCTGAACGCGAATATCTGGATCTGTTTGATTCTGAACGCGAATATCTGGATCTGTTTAGTAATTCTGAACGCGAATATCTGGATCTGTTTAATTCTGAACGCGAATATCGGGATCTGTTTAGTTATTCTGAACGCGAATATCTGGATCAGTTTAGTAATTCTGAACGCGAATATCTGGATCTGTTTGATTCTGAACGCGAATATCTGGATCTGTTTAATTCTGAACGCGAATATCTGGATCTGTTTATTAATTCTGAACGCTAATATCTGGATCTGTTTAGTAATTCTGAACGCGAATATCTGGATCTGTTTAATTCAGAACGCGGATATCTGGATCTGTTTAATTCTGAACGCGGATATCTGGATCTGTTTGATTCTGAACGCGGATATCTGGATCTGTTTAATTCTGAACGCGGATATCTGGATCTGTTTAATTCTGAACGCGAATATCTGGATCTGTTTGATTCTGAACGCGAATATCTGGAAATGTTTGATTCTGAACGCGAATATCTGGATCTGTTTAGTAATTCTGAACGCGAATATCTGGATCTGTTTAGTAATTCTGAACGCGAATATCTGGATCTGTTTAGTAATTCTGAACGCGAATATCTGGATCTGTTTAATTCAGAACGCGAATATCTGGATCTGTTTCATTCAGAACGCGAATATCTGGATCTGTTTGATTCTGAACGCGGATATCTGGAAATGTTTGATTCTGAACGCAAATATCTGGATCTGTTTGCTTCAGAACGCGAATATCTGGATCTGTTTAATTCAGAACGCGAATATCTGGATCTGTTTGCTTCAGAACGCGAATATCTGGATCTGTTTGATTCTGAACGCGAATATCTGGAAATGTTTGACGAGAGCAGGGAACAGCTTGAAATACTTGTAAATCACAAAGATAATCTTCAGTTGTTTGAACATAAAGGCGAGCTGTCGTTTGAAGAACTTTCCGATGCTATTTACACTTATGAAGAATACGAGGACGGCAAGGATTTAAGCGCATATGAGTTTTGTGAATTGTTTAGAGCAGGGTTTTTATATTAACACTTTTGAACAATCCTTGAAAAATAAAAGAATTTTATACATTTTAAATGTTAAATCACGATTTTGACGATTTATATGGATTATTTATAAATAATTACAACTATTAAAGGGACTCCACTGAGGTTTTTTGATAATGATTGGACTGAATTTTTTTTCCATATAAATGTACCATATTTGATGTAGGTTTAGACCTCTAATCTTTGTGCAAAATTTCAGATCATTCGCGCACTTCGTTTTTCCAGAATAATTATTCACATTGTAAATAATCACACAAAATGAAAAGCGTTTAAACGCTTTTCACTCAAATCGGACCAAGAAAAGCATATAAATACGATTTTCAATGATTTCAAAGTATATTTCTTAACTATCTTTGCATATATTTCTGTCTAAAGTGCCCCAGCTCATTTATGTAAGAAATTCAAATGTTATGTTTTTAGGCTTTTAAACCTCAGTGGGGGTCCCTTTAAGATTTGAGATGTGAAATCAAGATTTTGACGATTTATATGGATTATTTATAAATAATTATTAACAGAAACTGTTTGCTTACTTATCTAAGATTTTTATGCTTTCAATACTTTATGTTATGGCATAGTTTAATAAAGACGTTTGTTCACATATATATATAGTATTTTTTTCAATGCTGAATTCAATCTTTCTTATAAACTTATGTGAAGTTTCTTTTTTCGCCATTTAAAATTATCATTTACAAACATATTGGCCAGACACGGTGCGAATAATTTTCAAAAGAAATGCATGAAATAAACATTATTTGCCAAATATGTGCATTAAATTAGCATTACTGTATTTTGATCAATAAAAGTATTGTATTAAATTAGTATTTTTTTCAAAAATTAATAGCATTACTTTATTCATTGGCCAACTTCTAATAAATACTTTTTAGCGTTTTTTTTCCTCTCTTTTTTTTTGGGGGGGGGGGGGTCTCAAGCTTAAATTTGACAAAAAATATTCAACTTTTAGGAGAATTTGAAATATAAAAGAAATAAAAATTATTATAAAAGCTACATTTGTATTAATGTTTATGGTGATATACTTTTTATTTGTAATATTCTTTCATTAATAAGAAATATACGAAAGCTTATCGTTCAGGGTCTCGACTTTACGTCATGCAATCAGATCATCGTTTTCGGTCCGTTACTCTCGCTTCTGGATTGTCGTTGTTGAGTTTCATTGATCGTTTAGTTTGGTATTTCTGATGCAAAATTGCCTCTTTTTTAGCGATTCAGTTGTGTAAATTTCAATGTTTACGTGAATCAGATTTCACAGTACCGGCTGAAACAAAATCATTAACGCTGCTTAATATTACTCTATTGATCGAGACCAAGTTTTTTTTAAAAAATATAGAGATTTCGCTGAGTTATGACATTGAATGTTAATTTGGGTAGAATTAAAACACTGTTGCTAGCTACCCTTGTATAACTAATACTATAGAGATATAATGAAAATTGTGTAATAGTGTCATAGTATTGTTGTTATGAATACTAAATGTAGAAATTGACTTTAGATAATATAATATTTTGGGGGGTTGTAACAGGGACTGAAAGGAAGGGTAGTCAGGTAGGGGATTATATCAGATCAAAGCGTCTTATCCCTGTGGCTAAAAGCATTGTTAACAAATTAATCAATTTAGTTCTTACAATTTGCTAAAAAAAATTAAATCTACTTCGACGACTTGTTATTTTGTATAAAACCTTTTAATTGTGTGTACATTTTCACCTATTTATCATATTTGAAAGCCAGCAATTTTATATTAAGAATGTTATCATTTTCAAAAAATTCTTAATTTCTCTTTATCACAGTGTAAAAGTAATCAACCGGTTTTCCGAAAACGCATTTTTCGAAAATGAACAACATTTAACCACATTGTCGATGTCATTTCCGGTTTCATATTATTGCTTTGCGTAACTTGGAGACTTTCCGTGAAACGGGTAAGTGTTTTTGTTGCTTGATCTATTAAAAGAAATTTTTAATTTTGCATGCGTTATATCACTCATAATTCAATTAATATAACTATTAATGAAAAACCAAATCGTTCTTTATCAGTCTTTAGTAAATAAAATAACAAAAGCATTGTTTTCATGTGACAAAATACAAACATACAGAAAAAAGTATTCATTCACAAAAAAAATATTGTCCGTGATAAATAGTTAATTCTATTTGATGATGAATCACCGTCAATTTGTTTACATAATGAGGAAATAATGGTCAAATTTGACAATAGACAATTACGACCATAAAGGATTAGGAGTCACATAAATATGATCTAAAGTATACAATAGAAAAATGATACAATAAAGGATTAACTAATTCGGTCAAAATATACAAAGGAAAACTTTAATCAAATTATTGGTTTAAACTATGAATAGAAAATTAGGACAAAATATTATTAACAAGTCTAGACCAGCTGTGGTCAACCCATCTAATAAACTACTTTAGTATCTTCTTCTTGATATTGTATTGTACTATCTCATGTATCCGCCATCAGAAAAATGTAAAATTTAATCAATTGTTTACATAATGACTTAAGAGTGTGCACTTTATAACAATAGAACAGGTAAATAGAGCAAATAGAGCAAATGAGCAACCAAAATGAGCAACCAACATGAGCAAGTGAGCAAGTAAATTGAGCGACTGAGCAATTGAATGAGCAAATAAGCAACCAAAACGAGCAAATAAGCATGTAAATGAGCAAACAAATTAGTGAATGAGCAAGTAAAATGAGCAACCAAATGAGCAAGCAGAATGAGCAAATGAGCAACCAAATGAGCAAATGAGCAACCAAATGAGCATTTGATTAACGAAAATGAGCAAGTAAAATGAGCAAATGAGCAAGTAAAATGAGCAAATGAGCAACCAAATGAGCCAATGAGCAAGTAAAATGAGCAAATGAGCAACCAAAATGAGCAAATGAGCGACCAAATGAGCAAGTAAAATTAGCATGAGCAACCAAATGAACAAATGAGCAAGTATAATGAGCAAATGAGCAAGTAAAATGAGCAAATGAGCGACCAAAAGGAGCAACCTAATGAGCAAGTAAAATGAGCAATCAAATGAGCAAAAAAGCAAGTAAATAAGCAAATGAGCAACCAAATGAGCAAGCAAAATGAGCAAATGAGCGACTGAGCAAGCAAAATGAGTAAAGGAACAACCGATTGAGCCACTTAGCAAGCAAAATAAGTAAATGATCAACGAAATAAATTCGTTGGGAGAATAAAAAGGAGAATTGGCATTAATTTTGCCATTTGATCGCTTAAGATAATGGTATTCACATGTCTATTGTGTTATAAAAAAAAATCAATAAAAAGTACAATTTAAATAGGCAGTCACATCTCAAACATAAGAACAGTATGTCTGAAAATAAAATCAGCGATGGAAATACACCAGAAGAGGAACCAAATCGTAAACCTTATCTATATAGAAACATTTTCTATCGTTTGAGACTCAGACCTAATAGATCCAAATCTCATCATTACGAAGAAGACGATGACAGTGAACAAAATAATGACGACGAATCTTCTACTATTGGGGATGACAATGGCAAAAATTATGATGATGTTAACAAGAAAAAACATATTGACATATGGAAGTATTTTACAGATCTCACATATGAACAAGGAGATGACGTTTTAAATGAAACAGCCAGTAAAATGCGTAATGAAGACCCTGATAGCTCTCTTGAAGAAATAAGAAATAAAGCTTTTGAAAAAATACGCTCCGTGTATCATAAAGCATTCAGAGAAGTTTATTTGGGTTTTATTAGAAAAATGACATTAGCGCACTTTAGCGCAATCCTACACATGAACAGATCATGGTTACTGTTAAAAGATTGAGAGAGGAAGTTGATTTCGAAAATGATGAAGCTATACAGTATGCTGTTAAAAAAAATTATGTTAGAGCGTGTTATGGACAAGTACCCATTACCAGAACTTGAAGAAACATTTGATTATGATGATGATGCTGACGATGATGATGCTGACGATGATGACAGTGAAAAAGCAACTAGTAGTGATGAATACTGACATTTTATCAATACATGAACAAATTATTAAAAACATGTGAAAGTTTATATTATTTATTCATATTTTGGAAAGACAAAAGGACAAATGTTAATGTGTTACATTATGATTGGCACATTTTTATTCAATGCCAATGCGTTTTATTTTAAATATTTCTTTTTGTAAATGCAGTATGTAATAAATAAATTAAACTGTATCATTAGATCTTTGTTTTATTTTGTTTATAAATTTATGTATATCCTTTTCTTAAATCGTCCAACTAATCAATGTTGCGCCTGGGTGTAGTTGAAATGCAAAAAAGTTATCTGGAGAGAGAAATCTAGTCAAGGGTATCTATCACCAAATAGCTGTTTTTGCTCTGATGGTATTTTAAATATTTAGTAAAATCCATATTACCACTTCAAGCATGCCAGGAAAATAGTTATACTATGGTTACTATAAGGAAGAACTCGTTTTAATGGTTGACAAGAAGTGATCGAGCAATTTAGGGACACACCTGTATACAAAGGGCTTACTTATTGACATGAAATTAAATATTTAATTATTGTTTTTTTCTGTTATCAAGGACCAATGTTTATCTTGGCGCTGACATCAATTTATCAGATGTTACAAATCTGACAGTTCATTGCTGTACAAATTCCAAGGTGATAACATTATCACTTCAGTGGTGAAACGTAAGATTTAATTGGTTTCTTCGTTCTGGCAATTAACAGCAGAAAATGTTTTCTCTTTGCTAGATCAAAATATAAAAATAAGAATATGAATAAAAAAAGTTTTAGTTCAATGTATACAATTTTAGGTTGCAATTCCTATCCTTGCTTAAAAGTGGTTAACCAAATCTTATAAAATTTCTCCATGTAATAAATGAATGTTCATAACAGACTACCGAAATCACACTTTCATCGATATAGAAAGGCGTCCCTTTGTGGTTTTATTACCTGGGTGAAATATATGTTACAGGTGGGGTCATACGGGTCATACATCCTTAAAGGATTGTTTGTTTTATAAGGTAAGCACATTTTGTGGTTAAGATTTATACCATAAATGTGATAAAAGCAAGATTTAGCTGGTAACAGAAAGATTTATTTGCTTGTAACAGAAAGATTTTTATTTGCACTCGATATAGAAAAAAATCACTTAATGAAAACCCGAATGATATGTGTAATATGGATGTATGTTATAGATCATATAGAATCTCTTTGTTTTGTTATTGTCGAAAGAATTTGATTGATTTAATTAATATGACTTCATGCTTTTCTCTTTGTATTTGTACCGCCATTGTATATATGTGTTATATAACTTTTATTGGCGATGAACATTTATATGTTTTTGCAGAATCAAAATATTGAATTGAATTGAATTGATTATTCATTGACAATTATTGTTTTGTTTTAGTTCTAAAGATACATGTATGTGTTGAAACCATTGGATAAAAACTGAGACAAAACAGGCCTCATTATATTAAAAGAAAACTATAATTGGGTATGAATTTGTAAATTAAAGGTAACTTGTTTTTGTATGTATCCCATATCTGACTATCAAGTTTCATCAAATTTACTGCTTTAATTAGAAATACACAGTAAATTAATTAGATCAAGCATTGTATGAACGCAGAGAAAGTACTTGCCTTCAATGAGTGGTTGAATTGACCTATTTTGATCTGTGGCCTTGGATGTGATGCGTAGAGAATTATATACAAAACAGCTGGCATAGGTTTGTTTTTTGTAAACATGTGCAAAAATATGACATGTCCATTTTTTGAAAAATACAGCATGTTAAATTTTGCATTTACATGTATAAGATTGACTTTTTTGGAGTGTTACCTGTTCTATTGTTATAAAGTACACACTCTTAAGTCATTATGTAAACAATTGATTAAACTTCACATTTTTCTGATGGCGGATACATGAGATAGTAAATACAATATCAAGAGGAAGAAATACCAGATACTAAAGTAGTTTATTAGATGGGTTGACCACAGCTGGTCTAGACTTGTTAAAAATATTTTGTCCTAATTTTCTATTCATAGTTTAAACCAATAATTTGATTAAAGTTTTCCTTTGTATATTTTGACCGAATTAGTTAATCCTTTATGATATCATTTTCCTACTGTCTACTTCAGACCATATTTATGTGACGCCTAATCCTTTATGGTCGTAATTGTCTATTGTCAAATTTGACCATTATTACCTCATTATGTAAACAAATTGACGGTGGATCCCCCCATTCATCATCTATCCTCTTCATATCTTCATATCAAAACTACTGGATATCATAATCGTGTATTAAGGGATAGTTGACATTTTCTCTTATAGCAAAATAACACAGAGTATCAAAAGGAGAAGCAATGTTTGGAGGGCAGTTTGATGATCAAAGAGAATATATGGATCTATTTGATTCAGAAGGGGAATATAACAGTTATCTTGATCTATTTCATTCAGAAAGTGAATATCTGGATCTCTTTGATTCAGAAAGAGAATATCTGGATCTCTTTGATTCAGAAAGAGAATATCTGGATCTCTTTGATTCACAAAGAAAATATCTGGATCTCTTTGATTCACAAAGAGAATATCTTTATTTTTTTGATTCAGAAAGAGAATATCTGGATCTCTTTGATTCAGAAAGAGAATATATGGACCTCTTTGATTCAGAAAGAAAATATCTGGATCTCTTTGATTCAGAACGGTATTATTTGGATCTATTTGATTCAGAAAGAGATTATCTGGATCTCTTCGATAAAGAACGCAAATATCTGGACCTTTTTAACGAAGAACGCGGACATCTGGAACTTTTTGAAGATAATAGGGAAGATCTTAACATATTGGAATATCACAAATATAATCTGGAAGTGTTTGAAGACAATAGAGGCGGCGATCTGTCGATTGAAGAACTTTCCAATACTATCCGTTAAAGAAGGTATGAAGAACGGAGAGGAAATACGAGACCCTTATTTTTAAGATCAGCGTTTTCTGGACGATCTTTGAAAAAAAAAAAAGAATTTTATATATTCTGTTATGTTAATCAAATCAAGATCTTTATGGATTATTCATACAATAATTATAAACATTTAATTGTTGAATACTTACAAGAGAAATAACAAAACAAAACTTTATACAACAAGCATTGTTAACAGATTAATCAATTTAGTTCGTTTCTTTAGTTATTCAAGACACTTGTATTGTTTTGTTTAATACTTCATGATTTTCTACGTATATATTATCCAATAAAGTATAATACAGTCAAATTTAGGCCTTTGTTTGCATTTAGTTATTGCATGAGTCATGTATGCTTTAATTTTTAACTTTCAAATGTTAAATTATATCAATCTATCAAACATACATGACGTTCCTTTCGTTGTTTTTTCCCGCATTTTTAAATGATTATTTACAAAGGTAATACAACCATGTAAGATAGTTATATATCTAAATTTATATTTGGACAATACCGATCATACTTCAAACTTGAAATGAATTGCTGTTGTGTTCTTGCAGCTATCTTTTCCGTACGTTAAAGCTGCATGCCACCAGATGAGTCAAAATATTTCAATAAAATCAAACTTGAGAAATATGTACTACGATTTTAGGAAAAGTAAAATGATTCAAGATGCAAGTAATATTTTACATGTTATTTGCGGTTACTGACTGATTTTTCAATATTTTCAACTATATTTCTACTGCGTTACTAACGCAGTAAGGGCTATTTATGAATATTTTGACTTTTTTTTTGGGTAATTTACGTGGGTTGTTAGTGCCATTGAAAATGTGCAAATTGCTTCCTTTTGGTTATTTCACAATATTATACATTTTCAAAATTTTCATGAAAATTAGCGTGAATCTGGAGGCGTGCTGCTTTAAAACCCAGAAACATGATTTAAAGGTGTTTTAAAAAAGGTTGTTTGTAGGACAGCGTGCTTCACTTTTGAAGCAAAATACATGTATCTTAAGAAACACTTTACACCCATATATGAACTTATTGTTTAACTACTGGAACCGAAGTGCTTTGAGTTTCTTTCATTTTCCCGAAGGGTGAGCATATAGTCGCCGCTTTGTCCGTCCGTCCACTATTCTTGTCTGGGACATAACTCTGAAACAACAAGAGGTATCAACATGAAACTGTGTAGGTAGATCATTATTTGGAATGTGCAGTGCACAAGAACCATAACTCTGTCTTGCCCAATTTTGGAGTTATTGCCCTTTGTTCATTTTTATACTTTGAACTTTGTCCGGGACATAACTCTAAAATTATAAGAGATACCAATGGAAGATAAATCTCATTGAGTAGAAGTGTAGTGCATAAAATCCGTAACTCTGTTTTTCCCAATTTTGAAGTTATTGCCCTTTGTTCGTTTTTATACTTTGAACTTTGTCCGGGACATAACTCTAAAACTATGAGAGATACCAACATGGAACTTTGTAGGAAGGTAGATCTCATTGAGTAGAAGTGCAGTCCACAAGAACCATAACCAACTCTGTCTTGTCCTATTTTGGACTCATTGCCCTTTGTTCATTTTTAACACGTTGAACTTTGTCCGGCATATAACTCCGAAACTATAAGAGATATCAACATGAAACTTTGTAGGTAGATAGATCTCATTGAGAAGAAGTGAAGTGCAAAATAATTATAACTCTGCATTGCCTAATTTTAGAGATATTGCATTTTGTTCATTTTATACTTTGAACTTTGTCGGGACATAACTCAAAACTATATCAACATGAAACTAACTAGGTAGATAGATGTTATTAAGTAGAAGTGCGGTGCAAAAGAACCATAATTTTGCCTTGCCTCTTTTTGGAGTTATTGCCCTTTGATCATTTTTACACTTTGAACATTGTCCAGGACATACTTCTGAAAGTATAATGAATATGAATAAGACACTTTGAAAGTAGAAAGATCTCATTGGGTAGTGCAAAAAGACATAACTCTACCTTGCTTTTTTGGAGTTATTGCCCTTTGTTCATTTTTACACTTAGAATTTAGTCCGGGACATAACTCTGACATAACAAGAGTTATACTTTTCTGTGCCCAAAACCTATTTGGAGAGCATCACCCGGTTCTTGTTATTTACAGAGAGGAGCATTATGCCACAGTCCCTTGCAGAAAGCTTTAGTTATATATATCAAAATACTGTACTTACTTCCTTACAAAAGGTAGTATATAAATAAGTAAGCTGACTGGCTGTTTAGATTCCTAGTATAAATCCAAACTGTACGGAAGAAAAATAATTTGTTATCACGAAAAAAGTTAAAACATACTTAAAATACTCTCAAGAACCTTTGATATACAACAATGTAAAGATATTGTCGATAACTGTTCGAAAATGAGAAAAACCTTTCTTAAAGTGCATCTTTCCTACATTAGGGATTTTGTTTCATGTCAGTATGCACTATATACATTTCTTTTTGTTTTGCGTAAGTAGATATATGATGTGATATGATATATAGTCTAGGGTTAGAAAAATGTTTATTTTCAATTTTGAAAACACTTATTCATTATTTAGAAAAAAATCGTTAACATTAAAATTAATTGATTTTAGAAGTGCATTAATTCCGCATTAATGTGATTTAATTATAAGATATGTTATTGCAATAAGCCATAGCTTTTAAATGTATATTTTTTATTAGCATTATTATTAAGACTTAGAATACATTGACAGTTCATCATCATAATTATGAGAGAAAGATTTATACTTAGAACTGTGATATTATATCATACAATAATATTTTTTACAGTTACCTTTCAATTATCATATATTAAGAGAATGTACAATGTGATACCTCCTAAATAAGTAAAACATTTAATGCCGCAAGTACCAAAATACTACTAGTTAAGAGAAAGTACACATTACATACTGCATGTATCAAAATACATCTAGTTAAAAGAATTCAGAGAACAATGTGTTACTTCTCCAGTAAGAAAATACAACATTTGACATTCCAAATACCAAAATACGTGTACATTGTAGTTAAATGACATGTATACAATGTATATCAAAACAGTTCTAATTACATTACGACATTGAATTTACATATTAAGATACATTTTCATTTTATAAGTAAAGCATTCCTCAATATTTTATAACTTTCTAACATTAATTATAGTTAATAAGGTATCTCTTGTGGACTAAAATCATGCTAGGTCTTTGAAGTTTCACCTAAGCGTGCCATTTTTAAAATAACTGATAGGCCTATCGGCGGATGTTTTTTACAGGTTAATTGTCTTTTACGGTGTTTTTCTTCTATTATGATCTAAGACTTGTCAATTTTTACTTCTGAATCAGATAACAAGTTTACATATACGAAATAAATTAATTTGATGTAAACACCCATATAGCAGTCTTTTCGCTATACGTAAACAATAATGGCTATTTATACTTTGCGGTACGAAACGAAACGGAACAAACATTGAGGCACCACACGGGGCACAGCAATTTTTTTACTAATATGTAAATATATTAAATAAAAATAATGAAATATTGAAACTGCCTAGCGAACAGTCGATCTAGGGCTTTTTCTGAATACCCACTTCTAAATGGATATTATTTATATAAAATCTTCGGGACTGCAAACAGTTGTTCCGTTTCGTTCCGCAAAGTATAAATATCGCCCAAGGATCGAACTACCGACACCGACGCTCCTTCCTATTGATTTAAGCGGGCGAGTTGGAAACTTATATAATTATCGTAAACAAATTAAATTTAAAACATGTTTGCCATACATAATTTGATTGTACATGCACTAATAAAGCTGAAATATAACTATTAAAGTCAGCGTGGTGTACAAACCACGTCGTCAACTCTATAAATTGTGATTCCGTTTCGTTCCGCAAAGTATATATATAAATCAAATACAGAAATGTGGAAACTGTGAATGTATCAACGTAATATCATTTTAACCTTTACCATGTGAGGTGGGGTGGTGAACTTCTAAATGCAGTATTCTGCAATCTGGGTATAATAGCCCTATGTAATGGGGTAGATCAGGACTGTTTGAATAGTTAGAAATGTTGCAATTTTTTATGTTATGTATAACTCCACTGAATATGTCGTGTTTGGAAATAGGCGTTTTCATGGTTTTAACAAATTAAACAGTGTCAGTTTTGTTTTGTATATACTAAAAGCTTGTCTTGTTCAGTTTTCCACCATGATTCTCGCGAATAACTATGAAGGGCAAGTCGCAATTTTTAAAATTGATACAATTTATCTGCTACGGTTGTTAATGCTGATACTGCCACTACTGTCCCAAGATCGTCAGTCCATTTCAATATTAACACTAAGCATTATTAAACGAAAATCTCCATGCAATACCACAGGTGGTAGTAGCGTAGCTTGAATACAGTATGGGCCCATGGGCAGTATATACATAAATATATCACAATAACAATGTTTTCTGAGAAAAAAATGGTTTTTATTTTGAAAAAATTCAAAGTAGAGTCATGTCCTTCAAAATCTCCTATTTAATATCAAAGCTTTAGCTCAATTTTGTGAAAAGTTGGACTTAAAGAAAAATTTAAACCAATACCCACAATCAAGTAACAACAATACCTTATAATATTTTTATTTTTTTTAAATCAGATGAGCTAAAAATTATTAATTAACGTTATCCAGACTCTTCTGTCTATAATGTTTGCTAGCAGTTTTTTTTTTATAAAATGGATTTCTTATTTTGAGAAAGTGTAATTGTTACATCTCTATATGTGGTGGCTTACTTTTAAAAGGGGTACTCCGCAATCCTTAATTCTAAGAGGATTTCAACACAGCACGTTATGATATTGATACACTAGGCTTAAAGTGACATGTCTCAAGATTTTTGCGAAAATTTTCTTTCGTTCATGTTGAAGTTTGGTAATATTATTAACATTTCAATATGAGCTTTTGTTGCTAAAATATTTTTAAAACTGCAACACCAAGAAAAAATATGACCATGTCAGGAATTGTACCGGGTGATTTCCACAGCAATAAAAGTATTTTCCATTTGGTGTTACAATTAGAGTTATGGCTGATATAATGAATTTTGTACTCTAAATGAAGATATTTTTATTGATACAGTTTACCTAACATAAAAACATTTCAGACACTTGTTTTGATCATAAATAGTAGTAAAAACATCAGTTTTCTTATTCGCATGTGTTTCCATAACAAAAGTCTAGTCGGTAAATAAGTTTCAAAATATTCTCTAGAATTTAGCATTAATTTCCAGATTTAGATCGAAAAAAAAATACCTTTGTTGTCAAAAGATCTGGAGGCATGCCCCTTTTAGTCATAAAATGTGTAGGAAATTATCATGTACATGATATTGTAGTGAACTTGCAAGATACAATTAGAAATATAGCCATATATACAAAAAGAAGAAATTCAAAAGTCTTAATTTAACATGGTGCTCCCTTCTCTTTCTTCCTTTGTATACAGTAATAATTACTGTTCATATTCTGAAATTATAAGTACTAGATATAACATGAAAACATTTCATCACATAACACTTTCAGACCCACACTCTTCTTTAACAATGTTCAATATTTAAATGTAGCTCAGTATTATTTTTTTGAAAATGTTCTTAGAAATTCTGAACTGTAACTATTATCTTATATAATTATTATGCATTACTCCAAGATGTCAACAACAAAAAAACAATTAAATCATTACTGTAAATTTTCATTTGAAGTACAAAATATGAAAAATATAAAACTGGTTAATGACTGAAATGACTTTCTCTTAAAACTCTTAATCCCCTGCCCAACCCACTTGTTCATCCTGATTTACCTATAACATTTGTGTCTATTTACTATCTGATTCAGGGGTGTACCCAACACACAATTTATCCTAAAAGAATGCAAGCATCCATTTACTAAGCCTAAATATATTTTATAGGAAAGTTGGCAGTTACAAATCTTGTTCCGTTCCGTTCCGCTAAATATCATTATCCTAGGGGATATTTATACTTTGCGGAACGAAACGGAATCACAATTTATAGAGTTGAAGACAAGGATTGTACACAACGCTGATTGTAATAGTGATATTTCAGCTTTATTAGTGCATGTGATTTCAAATAATATATAGCAAACATGTTCTCAAATTTAATTTGTGTAAGATTAGATAGTTTCCCCATTTCTGTATTTGATTAATATGTTGTCATTTCTAAACACAAAGTGACGAGTCTTCATTAGCAGGATAGGTAGTCTGCTATTTAATTTATGCATCATAACTGATTATATAAGTGAAGTTTATACAAGCATTATAAAGGAGGAAATGAGTCATAAATAACAAATCTTGTTCCGTTCCGTTCCGCTAAATATCATTATCCTAGGGGATATTTATACTTTGCGGAACGAAACGGAATCACAATTTATAGAGTTGAAGACATGGTTTGTACACAATGCCGACTATAATAGTGATATTTCAACTTTTATTAGTGCATGCATATTCAAATATATTATTGCAAATATGTTTTCAAATTTAATTTGTTTACGATAATTATATAACTTTCCAACCCGCCCGCTTAGATCAGTAGGTATGAGCATCAGTGTCGCGAGTTCGATCCTTGGGTGGGCAATGTTCTCCATGAAGATGATAAGTCATTTAGTCTGACATCATTTGTACCCCACCTCTGATTCATGTGGGGAAGTTGGCAGTCACAAATCTTGTTCCGTAAGCTAAATATCATTATCCTAGGGGAAATCTTTTTCCGTTCCGTTCCGTTCCGCTAAATATCATTATCCTAGGGGATGTTTATACTTTGCGGAACGAAACGGAATCACAATTTATAGAGTTGAAGACAAGGATTGGACACAATGCTGACTGTTATAGTGATATTTCAGCTTTATTAGTGCATGCACATTCAAATTATATGGCAAACATGTTTTTAAATTTAATTTGTTTACGATAATAATATAGTTTCCAACACGCACACATAGGTCTGTAGGTAAGAGCGTCGGTCTTCGGATCGCAGAGTCGCAAGTTCGATCCGGGAAGTTGGCAGCTACTTGCGGAGAACAGGTAAGTACGGGTACAGATTTCCAGGAACACCGTTTAGGTTAACTGCCCATCGTTACATGACTGAAATACTGTTGAAAACGGTGTTAGACCCCAAACGAACAAAGATAGTTTCCACATTTCTGTATTTGATTTATATGTTATGACTTCTAAAAGTGCGAATTTGTTTATGCATCATGAATGATTATTTATATGTGAAGTTTATACAAGCATTATAAAGGAGGAAATTGGTATTGAATAACAAATCTCGTTCCGTTCCGTTATGCTAGGGGATATTTATACTTTGCGGAACTAAACAGAATTACAATAAATAGAGTTGAAGACATGGTTGATACACAATGCTGACTGTAATAGTGATATTTCAGCTTTATTAGTGCATGCACATTCAAATTATATGGCAAACATGTTTTTTAAATTGAATTTGTTTACGATATCTATATACGTTTCCAACCCGCCCGCTTAGATCAATAGGTATGAGCTTCGATCAGTGTCTAAGTTCGAACCTTGGGCGGGCAATGTTCTCCGTGCCGATTTGACATTTGGTCTGACATCATTTGTCCGCCACCTCTGATTCATGTAGGGAAGTTGGCAGCTACAAATCTTGTTTCGTTCCGTTCCGCTAAATATCATTATCTAAGGGGATATTTATACTTTGCGGAACGAAACGGAATCACAATTTATAGAGTTGAAGACGAGGTTTGTATACACAACGCTGACTGTGATAGTGATATTTCAACTTTATTAGTGCATTTAAATTCAAATCATATATGGCAAAATGTTTTCAAATTTAATTTGTTTACGATGATTATTAATATTTTTTAGAATTTTATATAATACAAAATGAGTGTACGTGATATGGCGGCCATTCGATACATATTAAAGAGGTCCTGATATCGCCAAAAAATATTTAGATTGTCCACTCATTTTTTTTCATTCGTCAGTTTATATGAATAATAAATATTAAATTACTGCAACAAGTGCAAAACATTTAAATATATAAATTTTATGGCGATAGGATTTCCTATATTGACTAAGTCAAGAACATAGTTTTTTAAAACAGGTTGCATGTAATAAATTCATGTACCTGCAATATACCAGGATGAAAAATTCCATTGAAAAGAAAAAATAAATCTTGTTCCGTTCCGTTCCGTAGAATATAATTATTCTATGGGATATTTATACTTTACGGAACGAAACGGAACAACTGTTTGCAGTCCCGAAGATTTTATATAAATAATGTACATTTATAAGTGGGTATTCAGATGGTTCAGTTCGAAAAAGCCCTAGATCGACTGTTCGCTAGGCATTTTCAATACTTCATTATTTTTATTTAATATATTTACATATTAATAAAAATGTTGTGCCCCGTGTGGTGCCTCAATGTTTGTTCCGTTCTGTTTCGTTCCGTTCCGCAAAGTATAAATAGCCACAATAATTCTATCACTCCACGTGATTTTGTCACTATAGACAAAGAAGGGGAAAAACGGTGTTAAACTACCAATAAACACTGGTTAGGGACTACTTGTATATGCGGCTGTTATGTTTTTACCCTCGATTATATAGCAAAGCCTTTTAAAGCAACAATAAAAGGCATTTTTATTTAAGAAATAACATTGGCCTGAGAGGTGTATATCGGCTATTTAACACCGGTTTGGCGTTTTGATGCGTAGGAATTGACCACGAAGGCCGTAGGCCTGAGTGGTTAATTTTTTCGCATCAAAACGACAAAACTGGTGTTAAATAGCCGATATACACCTCTCAGGCCGATGTTATTTCGATTCTAACACGATAAAACAATTAAGGAAGATAACTAATGTTATTTTTTCAAGCGGATTCTGACGGAGTTCTTTCAGGTTCCGACGGAATATAATAAAATAATAAAAAAAAAACCCGCTTAATCTCACTTAACGTACGATTTATATGTAATATAAATCCGTGGTAGCAATCACACTTTTGGGTCACCAGACAGGTGTCTCTAATATTATAAAAGGGCACGTGTCGATTGTGTCAATATCTCGAAACCAATATACAACGACTTCCACTGCCAGTCGGCCTACATGTACTTACAATATTAAATATGATCATGGGTGTGTGACATTCTGAGGTCAATTAACGTTCTCATCTGTGAAAAAAATTGTTAAAAGATTTTTTCATAACTACTACAAATCAAACTTATTCAAAAAGCTCTACAAAAACATTCAAATAATAATAATAATAATAATAATAATAATAATAACAACCTCAACAACAACAATTATAATTATAATAATAATCTAAACTTTATTTTCGTACAAATTGTAGTATTTCTAGTACGGCTGTTATTAATTAAAAGTTTTCTTTATCAAACATATATGATCGAAATAACCAACCAAGAAACATTTATACAGTAGGCCTACATGCGAGTCTCAACGAAAATCATTCAAATACAAAAATATATCATAGCCATCAACAACAAAAAACATCATTAAAATTATAAACAAGCATATCACAAGCATATCTTTCACAAAAGGCATGCAATAATCAACAATTTATCGATGACACCGAGAACAGAATGATGGTCAATATGTTGAATACGATCCCAGATCCCGGCTTTTCTATAGGCGATCCCTCCCCACCGCCGATTTTATATTTGTCGAATGTCATGAAATTACAACACTCAAAGAATACATGAAATCGCACTTTTTACTATAAAATTGAGTTAATTGACAAATACGTAAGTTGAAGGGACATTAATGATTAATGCGTGTTTTATGCACGAAACATTCGAGAATATTCTAGAGTTGCCTCCCTTTAAGACGCGGAAATCGTTTGCCATGTGTAGACTGGTCCATTGATGAGATATTAGATTTGAACGTTTATATTTTACGTCTCCACTTTTGATTTGTTAACACAGTCTGGAATTAAACAAAGATGGCAGTGGTAAAAAAATATTGTTAAAATTTTTCAAATTAATAAGACATTGATGTCATTTGAATTGATATTTTTTATTTTTACTGCATTTTCTTAATATAAGTGCATTTTTTGCACTTTAAGAGCAGATGAGTTATTGTTGTTCTGCACTCTTGTTTATACTTGTCTTCTGTTTGAATAACATGTGCTGTTCCCCACCCGCTTTTATAAAGTTTATCAGTTTATATCACTCTATCAGACTATGTGGTGACACGGGCCATTTTGGCATTGGAATATATATATAAATTAGCTTTGGTTTCATTTAATATCTTTAGTTACGTAATTTAAGGAAATTATTCTATAAGTATGATTAAAGGAACTCAACTGAGGTTTATATACTGTGCTCCTCTTAGTTCACGGTACTTAACACTTTAAAACAGTAAAGAACACAAACAATAAACTTACACTACAAAAACTGTCATAAACTGTATCATTTAGTCATTTTTCTGCTATATGACACAAGGAAACAACAATATATTCAATCAAAATTAGTTTTAATTTGTCAGATGTAAACAGTGTGTCGGCCATTTTGAAAACATTACGTCATCATTTACCTCGCGGTAATGGTGTTTTATTTCAGTTTTTTCATGTTTCAGTTAAAATTTCTTTAAGTTATTTTGCATAATTTTAAATATTAAACGTATTTTTACATTGTAACTCAAAATTTATTTTTTCAACAAACAAGAACATTTAGAAAATGATGATTGTTCAGACGTATGCACAATTTAAATGGACTATTGTTGTTTTTTGCAGAAGTTTGTAAAATGTTGTTCAGTTTTACGTAAAATTCTATAGATTTAAATTATTTTGCACAAAACCTTTGTTGTTAAGGTGTTTGAATAAAATATGTCAATTCTGACCAATTACAACACTGGTCACATGAAAATATGCCATTACCGTGAGATAAATGATGACGCGGAATTAGTGATGTTGAGTATAAGCCTAAAAACATAAAAAAAATAATTTTTCATATAGGAGCACTTACAGGGCTCGAGCTAGTGGGCGATTCGGGCGAAATAGTCGCCGAATTCCGTCTGACTTCGCCGACATCCTACATGAAAGCTAAGATGAAGTCGCCCGATTTTATTGATCCATTATTGAAAATTACCAACAATAACAAAAACTGTGAATAACATGTTGTGTGTGTTTGCTTTGTTTACCCTCGCTGCCGGAAAAAGGGACTGTCGTGCATCTCAATCAACGCGAAATGTCATTAATCCGTTTGTTTACCAACATGTCATAAAAGTCTAATTAACAGACACTCGAGGAACAATTAGACTCCGCCCACGGCGAGATTACCGATACGTGCGAGAAACCAATCGTAATTCACGTTTTAATCGAGGCGACATTATTAAACCAATCATTAAATCGCTAACATACAACTACCCATAACAATTATTTATGATCAAACGTCAATTAAATTTTCACTATCGAATGATTGTCAGAATTAAGAGGACCGCTCGACATATAACTGTAACTGTAATTTTAAATGAAAGTTATGATAACCTTTTTTGTCGACGAGTTAAATTTGATAAAATTGACGGCGTATTACACTGTATTTATTACAAATGAAGTTAAATTAAAGATCGTTTCTTTCGTTATCTACTTTCATTTTCTTTACAACATAAGTGAATATGAATATAATGTCCGGCGCAAGCTTTTTAATAGTAAATCAGAAGGGAATAACTGTTTATCCGCCCATGATATGATCCATGATACTAGGAATCAACTATGGCTTTTTTATCTTCATTTAATGCAATGGTTGCATTACATGATACTCATTCTTATTACTTTTAAATTAAAATTGAATATTCTGTTGTAACACAAATCCAATTCATTTAATAAGATATGTACAGTGAGTCAACATAATTGCGATAACATACAACAAACATCAATAAATGAATCTCCTCACTTCTCCCTAAAGTCTCCCCACTTCTCCCTAAAGCAGCTGGAGGTAGAAGTGACTTCTCCCTAAATTTTGAACCTAGCTTGAGCCCTGACTTAAAGCAGCACGCCTCCAGATTCATGCTAATTTTCATGAAAATTTTGAAAATAATTTTAAAGTATTATTTAGTGAAATTATCAAAAGGAAGCAATTTAAACATTATAAAGAGGACAAAATATGCAAAAGTAGCCCTTAGTGCGTTAGTAACGGAGTAGTAATATAGTTATAAATACTGAAAAATCAGTCATTAATTGCATATAACATGTGAATAATTACTTGAATATTTTTAATTTTCCTAAAAACTTAGTACATTTTTCTCAAGTTTGATTTTATTGAAATATTTTCGTTCATCTGGAGGCGTGCAGCTTTAAAACAGAAATATAAATAAAATATAACCAAGAAATATACAAGAAATACATTGAAAATCATTTATTTGTGCTATTCTCAATCCGATTTGAGCTTTTCAGCTTTTGGTCATTTTTCACTATTATAATAATTATTCTGGAAAAAAGGAGCGAGCTAATGATCTGAAATTTACACATAAGTTATTAGTTTAGATCTAAATCAAATGGAGTAAAAATCCAGTGTTTAATCTAGAAATTCCTTACAATGCGTCGGATGACGCACATTTTTGAAAACAATGAGTCCTTTAGCAAAATCAATGAGTCATGTAGCAAAATAAATGCGTCTTAGCAGAATTTTTTTTTTTAATAGCAGATCCTTGACATGATTTGCATGTTTTTATAACAAGCGATTAAGTAATTAAAGTGTATAAAAAAGTTTTTTTTTTTGGTACTAATATTAATTGCAGGCAAAACAATTTTTATTGGCTGCTCAAAAATCTTATTTGCATAATTTATATTTTCTTACTACTTATGTCTAATACTGTGCATTATCCATTTTAATTGTTCGTAATTTGCACAAAATGTCCCTATCACACTGTATACATACTGACGACTTTTATTGCTCCTTGTATGCCTCTGTGTAGAAAGCATACACAGACAAACCTTTTGATCATGAAAAAAAGTCATGCACAATGTTTCCTTGATTGGTTAATCACCCTGTCAAATATTCTGATGACGTAATAGACATCTTTTTTTTTACACTCCGCGTGGACTTGAGTGACCTTAGGGGAATTCAATTTACACACCTGTCAGATTATACTGTAACTTACAGCATTTCTTAAAATAGCAACACTTTTTTTTCAGTTACCGATATTTATTTAAAATATTAAGTAGATTAATGATTTTTTGTTTGCTTTATTGGATTAAATTTACGGTAGTAGAAATGCTTATCTGTGTGGAAAAAGGATAAGGTAAGTAGATAACTCGGAAAAATGCTATAATAGGGAAATGGATAAACTCAATGATATGCGTAATTACAGGGGAATGGGTAACCTGTTGCTGTTGGTACCAGTTTTGTCTGGATGACTAAATAACATACAATATAAGTCTGGCACAGATTTTAGATGCAACCTTGGCCCTTTGCTGACAATTTTCCTGTGCCATTCTCATTTTCTAGCGCCAATGGCGCAGGCAGATCTCTGCATATTTCACCATTGTAGGCGATTAGCTCTCATGCAAAATGGACGCTCTGATTGGCTAATGCCGATAATGGGCAGTTACCGATCACAGGGATTTAATGTTTCAAGCAAATGGGGGATTAGTCTTGCACAAGTAATCATCGGAAATTAAATTATTCAACTAAAGAAATTGAAAAATTATTCAACTGATGAAATTAAAGTAATCAAACAGTACATAGAAATCACTAATCGTGATATTTTGGATTATAATCCACCTGATTTGCATGCGTTAAATTGAACGCACATATTTTGAAACTGTGCGTCTTTTCTATTTTTATGCGTATTTTACGCAAGACGCACATCTAGATTAATCACTGATAATCTAAAAAATTATTTCCAGTCCCATCATGTCAAAAAACCTCAGTGGAGTCCCTTTAAGAAAATATGTATTGTTTTTGTTTGTTTTTTAATATTTTACCTATTTTCCCCTTTGCAGCTCAATTTTCCCCTCTGTGGGCCCTACCACCACAGTGTTGCATCTAGAATTTCAAAATTATTGGGGATTGTCCCCCACTCAACTGAAAAATGTGGGGGATTTGAAAAAAAATGTGGGGGACATACATTTACCTTACATTATGACATACAGAAAAGAATTCATTTATTTTACGTTCAGGCATTTTTGACATCTATCGTCAGCTCCAAAACGGAAGAAGAAAAAATAAAGTATTGACGAATACTACAAAACACAAACGTGAAATGACCCAGTCAGCTGCTACACGCGATTTAGTACGTATTTTAGTCATAACCACGAGTGAAAACAAACATGGCTGAAGCGTTCAAGATACAATGTAGATAAACTGAATTAAGTTGAAAAGATCATCAGATGCGCGACTTGGCGCGCATTGACTTCATTAAAATGCACGATCAGCATAAAAAAGGACAAATCGCGCAGCCTAGATGCAACACTGCCACCATCCTCCTAAATGTGAAAAAATGTAAAAAGCACTGTAAATGATAGGGGCCGGCAAAATCTGATTTTGACTAACTTGTCCATTTTTATTTGAAGCATTTTTTAACTTGTCCGTATGATATTTACATAGTTTATTCTTGAAATTTTTCACTTGTCCGTACAGGCTGTGGGACAATTTTTCACTTGTCCGTACAGGCTGTGGGACAACCTGGGCAATATGGACAATTGATTTTGCCGCCCCTGAGGGCCTGAATGATAAAACTGTTAAATAATTCCATTGATTACGTAAAACAATTATGGCTCAATATTTTTATTTTCTATTTGTAGCCTACAGCTGACAAGGTACAGGAAATCAGAGAGGTCACTAGGATCGAGCGAATTGGTAAATTACTGTATATACTTTTCTCGTGTTTGGCTTCATTTCAAAAATAACAATTTACTTGTTAGTTTTTGCGGCAAATATTATGGACAGGATTGAAATACCTATTTGCCTAATTTTCTTCATTACTTAATAATGAAGTGAAATATATATGGTGTACATGTCTACTCATATGATGTTTTACATTTGGTTTTGAGCAAACAAATCTGTTTTGTAATGTAACTTGGGTCTTTTTTTAATAGCATTTATATTCACTGATGTTAAAGGTCAATTTTAGGTTAATGAAGGAGTAATTTAACCACTGCGGTATACCGTACCCCGGATATTGCTCGATATTATGAGGACTTTCATCCCATTTCGCGACTTTGAACGAGGAAAGAAGGTATGTTTAGTGACGATATTTAGTCATTTTGAATTGGTTTGATATAAATTTTGTAGAAACACAAATACTACGATAATTTCTCTAGTTACTGAAACCCCAAAAATGTTGAGAAATAGCTTTGAAATATAATTAGGAGGTAAAATTCGTCTCTTTGCTCACGTGATAAATGAGCTCGGATCAGTCAAATTTGATGTTTTTGTGCATATACTTCTTTAAAAGAAAAACTTGAATCGAGTGAAATGTGATAATGGTGATAATGTTTATGTTGTAAATGTTCAATCAACAATAGAACCTCAGATGACAGTGCATTTTGAGAATAAATACACATGTCAGTGTACCGAGTATTGCGTTGGAGTTGCCCGCCGGTGTCACGAGTATTGCTTTTAGTATAACGAGTATTGGTTATCAATGAAGAGTAAATGCAAGTAGTAAACACAAAGTATTTACCACATTTGATTTTACATATTTCTTACTGTGTATACTTATTTACACTATATGTGCAGAATATGCAGAATTCGGAGGTACTTTACTGGAAACATCTGCGAATAATCCAGATTTACATTCCTGCTCGTGAAAAATCTCAGCCGAACGAACTCAGCAATTTTCTGTGTTTAAAATGTTCTCGTTGCTATCTTAAGATTCAAAGATTCAAATAACTTTATTTGTGTTCAAAGGCCTCAGGCCCAAAATACATAGCATACATACAACAATATAGTAATATGGTTGCGTCACCTTAACAATGTTTATTAATGCGAAAAAAGACTAGTTGTTTATGTTATCCATTAAAACATATACATAAAACATAAGCTTCCTTAAAGTGATTTTATCACGTGTACCTATTAATACATAAAAATATCGATTTAGGCCCCAAAAACGGTTTTTTCGTTTGAGAAATGTTGTTCAAAAGAGTGATCACTTTTTCGGCGCCACCCCAATTAAAAAGGTACATTAAGGGGGTTACGCAGGGGGGGGGGGGGGTGTGCCCCCTTCTGTTTGGGGGTTTGAAGTGGGGCAGTAGCCCCTCTAATCGCCGAGAAGACTTGGGACTTGTGGGGGGCCAAATGGCCTCAGGTCGATTTAAAGGTACCGTGTAATAAACGCCGAAAACCTAAGACTTTTGGTGCACCTTGAAATCAGTTTTGATGGGAAAAAACAACGCAAAATAGAGGTTTTTGGCAATTTTGAGACGCCCCCCCCCCCCCACCCCGTTGCCATGATAACTGGAAATTTAAAATTGAGCATGCTATTCCACAGGCTATGGTCCAGCTAACATTTGTGCCCCGTTTGATCAGTATTGAAGCATTTTTTATAGTTTCATAGCAGTTTGAACTTGTAACAAGAGGCTTAATTCTAATTCAATGAAAACGTCCATTTTTCGCATTATGCTCATGCAGTAAAAGGTTAAGACGATGCCGGCATGCTTGGACGGCATAAGCCCTCAGGCCAATATTTTATTAAGTGCGTCGATATGTTTCTTAAGGCAAAAACCTATTATCAATGTCATCTAAATAATTTTTTTTTTATTCTTGTCCATTTCAGAGATGGGTCTCCTTGATCAAAGTGTCTTGAGACATGTATTTAAAGTTTTTTATCGTCAATTTTGATGGTTCTACCCTGCTTCCGACCCTGCACACACTTAATTTCATCCATAGTGTGATTTTCAACCAAATTGGAAATTAAATCTCTGTATTTGCCCGTAGGAAAAGAACAGTAATAACACTGAAAATGCACTGTTGAATCTGAAATATTTGAATAAATATCATATAAACAGTACATTATCAGAAAAATGAAATTGAATCGATAAACAGACGTGAAAATTAGACAAAAATATCGAGTTTCCATACTAATGTGCTAATTCTGTTTTGCAATACTCTGTACACTAAAGTTGGGCTATTTTGCAATACTCTGTACACTTAAAATCAATACTCGGTACACTGTCTTGTATCTTTTTTAGCCTGTATCTTTTTGTACTTTCACACTTTTTGCCTGAAATTTGGACAAGGCATACTTGGATTGTGAATAAAAAAATTGCTCGATTCAATTTTTTTTATATTGGTAATATAATAATTTCTAACGATTCTACAGTATCGCGGTCAGTATTTGCTAGTGAGCAGCGGATCGTTTAGGGGTAGTTTAATAAATTTTACAAATACCTGTAATACTTTTACGTCTTTTAGAGCTACAAAAATACCTCTAGATATATATAACCCGTTTAGATAAATGAAATAGCCATTAGTTTGGAAAATATCGTCGCTGAACTTACCTTCGTTCCCCGTTCAAAGTCGCGAAATGGGATGAAAGTCCTCATAATATCGAGCAATATCCGGGGTACGGTATACCGCAGTGTTAACTAGAGCATGAAGAGAGTGCGGTCATATCATTGTATTAATTGTTGTTACTAAGTATTTGGTCAGTACATATTTTAATACAAGGACTTTCCCTAAAGATGGTCGAATGGTTTTGTTCAGTCTGAAAACAGACAAGACTATTTAAGATGTTAATTGAGGAAAAGGTAAACATGAAGATTTAGAGCATTAATGCACAGACATTTGATTTAAAGTCCAGTAAAGACTTTATAGAAAATGTGCAAAGAAAAGTGACAGATAAAACTTGCAACCATTATATTTGTCAGGCAGTTTTACCACTGAAAAAGGGGTAAATTTGATATAATTTTATGTTGACCATTGTTTCTTTTGTTGCACAGGTGCTCATTCTCATATCCGAGGTTTAGGTCTTGATGATGCTTTGGAAGCTCGCAATGTGTCACAGGGAATGGTGGGACAGATGGATGCTAGGCGAGCAGCTGGTGTCATCCTTGAAATGATTAAGGTGAAGAAATTTTTATGTGTAGTTTCTGTTTAAAAGCAGCACATCTTACAAGTGCACCATGCAGAGGTTTACACTATACAAATGTCACAGGGTGAGAAAAATGTGCAGCCTGACCGGGACTTGAACCCAGGACCCTCGGAATACCGTACCGTGGCTCAACCGACTGAGCTATCCGGCTGCTTACACATCTTCTCCCCTAAATAGTGAACTGTTCTGAACCGTGACACAAACATTCAAATTACCTGATGAATCTGCATAAATTATCTTTAATGTGTCAAAATACAGGGGTTTTTTTTGGCCGATTTTATAGCCGTTATTCGGTCATATTCCCAATTGAAAATAGTATGTTTTTTTCCCAATTTTGATACAAAAATTCCCAATCGAAAACTTAAAAAAAAAATTTTAAAAATCGATCTTTGGGGGAACGTAAAATTAAGCAAATAGCCGGCGTCTAAACAACCCATGTGTTAAGTAGACGCTTGATTTCTTAGTATAAGTTTATCGAGCGTCTTACGATACCGACGACCTTCGAAAGTGAAAGTAAATCAAAATGTTTCACACGTTAAAAAAGCACTGATAAAAACAAAAAAAAATGATTTAATGTTTACGCAAGCGACTCTCTTGGAAAAGAATTGTACTTCTGAAACGGTAACGGCGAATGAAACTGCAAGTGATGTTCCTACTCAGGGTTTTAAAAGTTCTAGCGACGAGTTTAAATCAGATACAGTTGTCCCTGTCAATGATCAAATGTTATTAAGTTCCAACAAATACGAGTTGAAGTATGCATTGTTGTGTTATAGTGGTGCAAAAGTTTGGTATTGTTGCAAATTGTGCGAGTTTTTTTCAGCTACAGATGACAGATAACTCATTATCATATAAATTTGCATGATAGACATTGAGAGAATATTTGTTTTTTGAAATTTATAATTAAGAAATTTTATTTAAAAATGACATTTTTGTTAAAATAAAATTTACCAAATATGTATCAATGTATGAAAAACAGATAAAAACAAAATGATAAGATTTACTAAATTTTATTCAGAGTCAATTACTATATCTACAATGTATGCACAATACAATAACATAACATTAAAATAAACACTGTTATTTTCATCATATAATTTCATTTCCTATTTTATAAAAACTAAAAAGAACTATTAGTTACACACTTCTAAAGGTGCTAATTTAGTAATTAATAAACCTGTGTTTATAATGCTTTATTCAAAATTGTTTCACACTTCTAATAATTTGTTCTTATCTGTTATATAAAAACATATTTTATTTAATCAATATTTTTATGGTATTTAATTTTTGGATAACAAAAAAAAAATGTAATAATATATACATGTAGACTTATAGCTGATAATTCTTTCAGAACTCATATTTATAATTATTTTCCCAGGGAAATTTCACTATATTTATGTCAAAAAAATCTTCTTCATGAATGTAATTGTTTGCAAGTATGTGTTATATTATATATAATATTAACCCATAATGGTATTTATTTCATATATTTATCAAATTTAAAAAGTGGTGATGAAAGCACCAGGGTTTTGAGTGTGAAACATCCAGGGGTGAAACATCCAGGAGGTGTAAAGTCAAAACACTATACAATAACACAGTTCAAAAATTTGAAAATCAGAGACCTACTTTTGTGAACTAAATCCTATAATATTAGAAAAGGAATATATTGCCTCAGGAAACTTGAAAATGTTGTGGTTTTTTTTTTCCCAATTTTGGGCAAAATGCCGCTAAAATTCCCAATCTCAAGGGTATGGGTCATGTTCCCAAAATACTGGAAAAAAACCCTGAAATATGCAGAAATAGGATTAGCCATTACTGAGTACTTTGTTCTGTTATACTGACAGCCTACAGATGTAATTTGCCAGCTTATACAGTGTCTATTCTAGGATTTGCTCTTTTTGCTAACATCGTGCGCATTTATGAGGCATGTTTGTGAAAATCCCACATCTTGATTTATAAACATTATCAAAAAGTTGGCATATTTGTTTACATGGACACCAGAAACTGAAGGAGGTAACTGTAACAAATAAAATCAATGTTTTCGTCGAAAAAGTTGAATGAGACAACTTTTGTAGCTGTAAATAGAATTATGTTTGTTCAAAGAATATCGGTTTTAACGTTTCTACGAAAAAAGTGCAGACAAATATGTCATAGAAAAAAATAATACACATATAATTACATTTCATTCGAAAACTGGTGTTATTAAGCATCTTTCTCAGGGGATGCATAGTTCAAAAGTTTTATAAGACTATGTAGAATAAGGTCGCTGAGATCCTTATAGCTATTTATCTTGTAAGTTTCTTGGAAAAAAGACCATCCAAACAACATTTTTGGCACTCTTATGTTTTTGGAAAATCACCCCTATTTTTTTAAGTCACTTTAAAAATACTAAGTGAGTGGCTCAGGGGAAATTCGTCCCTATTTTTGAATTACTAGAATAGACACTGCATACATATGTACATTGTATGCAATCTGACTGGACACATTATTGGAAATGAATTTGAATTGCTTTTATTCTTGAAGTCCTAGCAACTAACTTGTTAATAGTGTGGCTAGTCTATCAGTTGGAATAAAGTAAGACATTTTTTGTGGTGTACAGGCTTTTACATGTACTTACAGGTATAATTGGAGCATTGTAGCATGATTATTAGTCCCCTACCGGTTTACCAGAGGGGACTTTAGGTTTACCCTCCGTCCGTCTGTCAGTCCGAGCAGACGAGAGCTACATTATGAGGTTTAGGTTTATGTACAGGCACTCTGTATGGGGTTCATTCCGTAGAGACATGTATTATGTGGTTAAAAATGCTTTTATGGGGTTAAAAAAATTTGCTCTTGTGGGGTTAAGAGATCAAAGGAATAACCCCACAAACACGTCTGCTAAGTACGTCCGTCAGTCCGTCCGTCCGTCCACAAAACTGGATCCCGCGATTACTTGAAAAGTACTGAAAATATTTTTATGAAACTTGGTATATGGATAGATGGCAGTATGGAGATTATGCACGTCTTTTTCTTTTCTTCCTATGTTGAAAATTCTGGTTGCTATGGCAACAAATAGGCTGAAAATATGGCAAATTTTACACATAAACTGGATCCAGTGATAACGCAAAAAGTACTGGAAATATTTTTATGAAACTTGACATATGGGTAGATGGCAGTCTTGAGATAATGCACATCTTTTTTTTTTCTTCCTATGTTGAAAATTCTGGTTGCTATGGCAACAAATATGCTGAAAATATGGCAAATTTTACACATAAACTGGATCCAGTGATAACGCAAAAAGTACTGGAAATATTTTTATGAAACTTGACATATGGGTAGATGGCAGTCTTGAGATTATGCACGTTTTTTTCTTTTCTTCCTATGTTGAAAATTCTGGTTGCTATGGCAACACATAGACTGAAAATTTGGCTAATTTTACACATAAACTGAATCCAGTGATAACTCAAAAAGTACTGGAAATATTTTTATGAAACTTGACATATGGGTAGATAGCAGTCTTGAGATTATGCATGTCTTATCTGTTCTTCCTATTTTGATAAAATATCAGTTGCCTTGGCAACAAATAGGCTTAAAACATGGCAAATATAACAATATTTGTGATTAGTCAAAAAGAGCTGAATTTTTTTATTTAAGAATTTTGCTTTTAAAATGTTATATTTTGGAAACAGGGATGTTTCAAATATTAACTTTAGAGTGTCCTCAGTCCGTCTGTCTGTCTGTCTGTTCATAAAAAACTGTTTCCTGTGATCACTTTTAAAGAACTTTTCCAACAAATTTACTTAAAATAGAGAAAAATTGAAACATTAGTGAATGACCAATGGCCCTTCAGAATGTTGATGGGGTTCTAACTGGTAGGGGACTTATGGATTGCTTGCAATACTATGATAATTGCTTGTTTATTTGGTCTGTGATTGACTTTAGTAAAATAGGTTTGAAATGAAGATGTTGTTCTGGAGTATTTAATTTTGACTTGCTGCTGTGAATCTGATGGAAAACTAGAAACATCCACCCATGAAGGAATCTTCATGATTGTAATACTTATCTAATGATAGATGATTAACAAAAGTTTTCAATGGAATAAATCTCTGTTCTTTATTTCAGGAGGGAAAAATTGCTGGAAGAGCACTGTTAATAGCTGGACATCCTGGTACTGGGAAAACTGCCATAGCTATGGGTATGTGCATGATTGCTTGCCAGGGATTTTTTCCCCAGAATTTTGGGAAAAAATGACCCATACCCATGGAATTTGTTAAAAATTGGGAAAAAATGCATGACTGAAATTTTACAGTGATTAAATGGATACAAACAATTACTTCTATGATGGCATCTTCAAACATTTAAACACTATTACAGTGAAGAAGCAATTATTTGCAAAGATTTTAGAATTTTTATTTTGTAACTTTCAATTGGGAATTTTTTTTCCTGTGAATTGGGAAAATGATGTACTATTTTCAATTGGGAATATGACCCAATAAGGCCATAAAATAATTAAAAAATATCCCTGCTTGCTATAAATGTTTGTTTTAGATTTGATTTAAATTTTTACAGATCAGTCAGATTGTCTGATGCTCATTATTTTAAAACATCATAGCAATAGAAATGACAATTTAATCTTCATCACAATTAACTCAACTATAAAAACAACTCTTTTTTTTTCTATGATTTTTTTAGGGATATTCCTGTTAGTGTAATTTATTTCAAAATTAATGTAATCCTGACCTATAAGATATTTCAGAAACAGTAGAGGCCCTTATCATCTATAGATATAGCTTGATAACAGTTGAAAACATATGTTGTTAAGGAAATTGCCTCAAATCAGTTTTAGCAGCAATGTAGATTCAATTTCAAAATTTTATAAAATTGACTGTAAGTTGAGTAAACAATGACATTTTAATATGTAGGTATGCATCAAATAGACTTGGGGTTTAAGTATGACATTAAATATATTAAAGGTTTAAGAATTTTATTATATTTGTAGGTATGCATCAAATGGACTTAAAGTTACGTTTAATCATTTAATTATAAAATCATTGAACTTATAGGTATGCATAAAATTGATTTGAGGTTTAAGTGTAGGTATTCACAGGGCCGGCAAAATCAATTGTCCGTATTGCCCGGGTTGTCCCACAGCCTGTACAGACAGATGAAAATTTTCAAGAATAAACTATGTAAATATCATACAGACAAGTTAAAAAATACTTCACATAAAAACAGACAAGTAAGTCAAAATCAGATTTTGCAAGCCCTGATTCATAAAAAGGACATTGATGTAGGCTTAAGAAAATGGACTTGAGGTATGAGTACGACATTGACATTAAAAATGTAGGTATGTAAAAAATGGACTTAAGGTTTAAGCCTCATAGTATAATATAACATTAAACATCTAGGTATTTATAAATTGGACATGGTGGTTTAAGTATGAAATTAACCATGTAGGTATGCATCAAATGAACATGAAGTTAAAGTAAAGTATGAAATTAAATTTGCAGGTATGGCTCAAGCACTGGGTTCTGATACACCATTTACAAGTATAGCTGGCAGTGAAATATTCTCTCTTGAGATGGGGAAAACAGAGGCTCTTACCCAAGCATTCAGGAAATCCATCGGAGTTAGAATCAAGTAAGTTCAGCTTGAACAAGTATCAGATTAATTTCACCATGATCTGCAAGTTTTTCCCCTGTGTGACCTTAAGATTTGTTGACTAAATGGATCAAATTACTGGAGTCTATGCTTTTCTTGCCCCTGTTGGTGCTTTATGTTTGTAATACTAAGTGATATGTGGTTAGCCAAAATCATTTTTTCCTGTTTCAGCACCATATGACATAAATTGTGTTGGTTCCCCAGAAAGCAAACATAATAAACAAACAAAACAAAGCCATGATGTTAACTGCTAAGATTACTGACTTAACTTTTATTCACTTTTATACTAGAGTACAGTTTACATATATAAGTCAGCTTAATCTATCTTTATTTTGCTTGGAGTTCATGTGATTTAAAACAGGAATTCTTTAATGAAGCTAAGGTAGCTAACTTTATCCACTTTAAGATTAGATGCCAGGGCTTTTTTCCCTTCAATAGCAAGGGCAGGTATACTTGTATCTTCACTGTTGGTTAATACCTTGAAGTAATGTAGTATCTGCCACCGGGTAAACTTGAATTTGCCATAAACTTATATAATTTTACTTGTAGGGTAAGAGTGTTTCTTAAAATGAAAAACAATCATGAATTTGAAAATATCTAGTGTCATTCTACCCTATGGTATAAATTATGTTGCATAGAAATAATAGACAATGGTGTATAACAGGCTTCAGCAATATTGTAAATGTTTTAAATGGTTAACTATGTCTAAGATAAGGAGATTTACAGTGCTGACAGAACATTGTTATGATATTTACAGAGAAGAGACTGAGATTATAGAAGGTGAAGTTGTAGAGATACAGATAGACAGACCTGCTACAGGAACTGTAAGTATCTACATGCTGATAGTGTATTATACAGCAGTGAGTTTTTTTCTCCAATTTTCAATACAACCTGTGGCTTTCTAAGGGGAAAATATAGGGCATGAAATCAGAAAAGGGAAAAATGAAATTCAAAAACTGAGAATGAGATTTTATAAAATTTTCAATTTCAGTTCAATTTTACATGCATGCTTCATAGCAGAGGCTATCGATACTAGGGACAGATTTTTGTCTTCTAGCTGATACAAGTCAGCTGCTCTTGTGATGAATGTGTGCTGGGCATTTTAGGGGTAAATTTTAGGGGAAAATATACCTAAGGGAACAGCCTTTATTAGACAATAAATCACTGTACAGTATTGTCATTAAGAGGCAGCTTGAGTCCAAAATGAACTCGTCAAATGCATTATGGGCCGACTCGAAAGTAAGAAAACAATCTTCTTTGTATTTGTAAATAATGACCATTTGAATTAAAAAACTAATTGTCTTTCTTTTTGCTTTTTGATATTTAGTTAACAGTTTATGATCAGTAGTAAGTGAGGAAAGAAAAGGAAAAAAAAATTTGTGGAAAAAAACTTCTTTATTTTCAACTGGTAGCAGGCCATAGTATTTGATCTTTTACATGTATTTACTAATGTATTTAGGTAGAAAGTTAACATTAAGTATCTAACAATGATTTTGTTTTCATTAAACATTCAGATATCTTTCTATAACAGAATAATTGTTAAAAATTTGACGCAATGTCACGTGATGTCACTTTTCTG
Source organism: Ruditapes philippinarum (assembly GCF_026571515.1). NCBI lineage: Eukaryota > Metazoa > Mollusca > Bivalvia > Venerida > Veneridae > Ruditapes > Ruditapes philippinarum. Next base: position 184,930 of record NW_026866835.1, read on the forward strand.
CAAAAACTTTGTTTATGTTATTAATGTAACTTCACTTTCTATGTATGTAAACATTCAGTGTTAATAAATAAAACAAACCAAACACAACGCCTAGTTTTCTCACAATCACATCCTCACAAATGCATTTGTAAACAATGCAAGAGATTTGTAGCCTGATGTAAATAAAGATGTCTCCCATACAAAACACAAAGAAATACTAAACATTTCCTCTTCTTTCCTACACTTTTAACCATTGATAATTTTGGTCTAGTTCTTGACCTTTTCTCATAATCATATGTAATCACTTTTGGTTCAAGCATAGTAAATATTTATATATTCTATTATTGAATGTTTGACAGGGTGCAAAAGTTGGCAAGTTGACACTAAAGACGACAGAGATGGAGACCATATACGATCTTGGGCAGAAAATGATAGAATCTCTTACTAAGGAAAAAGTACAGGCTGGGTAAGAATTTGATGTGGTTTGTTTTAAATAAAAGGCGATTATTTTTGTGTTTTATAAGAAGCGGCCCACAAGCCATTTGAGGTAAACATTTTGACCTGAAACTGCCTCGAAATGACAACCCGGAGTTAATTATTTGACATGATGTAATGACGGCACTGAGAAATGATAAAATTAATTTTGGATCCAAATTCCTCAGATTGTAGTTTTAATTTATGATGCATGAGGCAAATTTAAACACTTGCCTAGAAACTCATTTTCCTGTTAAAATATTTAATATTGCATGCTTTGCTGAATTCTAGAAATCTTGTTTCATTTTGTTACCAAAGAAAAACTGGGCACAAGATTTGTGGTGATTTCTGGTTTATTGGCTTCCATTAATGGAATTTTTGGAGTCATTTATTTCTTGATTTTGGCTTGTGACTTCCAAAATATAATGCTTTTCCTTCTTTACATATATAATGTCACTTCCAATGTCAGAGATTTTGCTGTCTCTGATTTCAAATTTTTGGAACTTAATGGAAGCCAAAGTCTTTGGGATTAGAGGTTGGAGTATGAGGTATGATTTAGCATCAAACAATGTCTCTTTATCCATAACCTGTTGAATTTCTGAATGGGCTTGTCCAGCTTTCACTTTTGGTACTATTCATTATCTATCTATAAAAATTTGAAGTTTGTCAGCCAACCAAATAGAGCCTTGTCAGATTGCATAGATGCTCAGGCTAGCCTGGCTCTATACTGGTGGCACTTTAGGTTCCAGTAGGGTTAGGGTTTAAAGAAAAGTTACATACTAGTATGAAATTATATTAAACAAGAATATATGGAGGATGATAACATTAAGCCTGTTGAATGCCTATATATTTTTCACTTTTTTTACAGGGATATCATAACAATAGACAAAGCTACCGGCAAGATTACAAAACTTGGAAGATCATTTACGAGAGCAAGAGATTATGATGCTATGGGAGCTCAGGTGACTATCATTTCTTTCAACCACCCACACTATATAGGTTTCTTACAAAAGTTCATGAAGGACAGTATTGCTAAATGTTCACAAGTTTGGAATTACGATTGCTTTATTCTTTTCAGACCTAACAAATGTTAAATGATATTATAATATACCCACTTTATATTCTTTCCAGACAAAATTTGTGCAATGTCCTGAAGGGGAGTTACAGAAGAGAAAAGAAGTAGTACATACTGTAACATTACACGAGATAGATGTCATTAACAGTAGAACACAGGGTTTCCTTGCTCTCTTCTCAGGTAAAATACTAGTTTTCTTCCCTATATCATCATACAATATACATCCTATTATATCGCTTATTTACTGTATATTTTTGAAATAAAAATATCCGTTTTTGTAGTTGTTTTTATAAGATATTAAACCTGCAATGTCTATTCTACGAGGTTGGACGTGGGGATTTTGAGAATTTCACCCTATTTTTTCAGAAGCAGGGGGAAAATTTACATTAGAGGAAGCAGTAAAAAGATCAACAAATGTAATAAATTCTCACATTTCGATATAAAAATCCCCTGTTTTCCGAATCCTAGAATAGACAGTGAACCTGACAATATTACTTTGCTGTCCATATTATTGAATGTTCTTTATTTGGAGTTATAGTTAGCATAATAAATCGCAAAACAAATTGAAATGTAGATTTAACTTTAAAGACAGATTGTGTAGCCTTCGACTGTCCAAACTGAAACATACCTTTATCACCAAAAAATGTTTTAATGAAATTGTTCATGTGTATCATTTATAATTGCATCAATAAAAAATCATTATACTACAAAAACTGTCCAAAGAAGGGTAAAGTGCCTTTAAGTTTATTATGGTCTTCGGGGCAGTAATAAATATTTACCAAATCATTCGGGTTAATAATTCTTGATATAAATTTATGTGGAATGACATTTTGGGTTTAGTTTTATGTTATATTTCTTTTACGTTTATCAAACATTATGTACAAATTGTAAAAATGTATAACATACAAAATGGTGAATTTACAGGTGATACTGGTGAGATAAAATCAGAGGTTCGTGAACAAATTAACAGTAAAGTTGCTGAATGGAGAGAAGAGGGTAAAGCTGAAATTGTTCCTGGGGTTAGTATAGTATAATAATTTATTATGCCCCCGCCATGTAATGGCCGGGGCATATAGTGTTACCCTGTTCCGTCATTCCGTCCTTCCGTCCTTCCGTCCTTCCGTCATTCTGTCATTCCGTCATCATCAGTTTCCGTTCATTATCTTAAGAACGGTTGCACACATTCAACTCAAATTTGACATATGAATATATCATGACAAAATACAGGTCAAGTTCGAATTTGGTCATGGTTTCGATGATTTTTGACAGAGTAATGCCCCTTTTACTTTGAAAATAATATGAAATTTCAGTTTCGGTTCATTATCTCCACAATGGTACAACACATTCAACTCAAACTTGACATATGGATATGCCATGACAAAATACAGGTCAAGTTCGAATTTGGTCATGGTTCGATGATTTTTGGCAGAGTTGTGCCCCTTTTACTTTGAAAATAATATGAAATTTTCAGTTTCCGTTTATTATCTCCCCAACGGTACAACACATTCAACTCAAACTTGACATATGGATATGTCATTAGAAAATACAGGCCAAGTTAGAATTTGGTCATGGTTCGATGATTTTTTGGCAGAGTTATGCCCCTTTTACTTTGAAAGTAATGTGAAATTTTCAGTTTCCGTTCATTATCTCCCCAACGGTACAACACATTTCAACTCAAACTTGACATATGGATGCGTCAAAAGAATGTGCAGGTCATGTTCAAATTTGGTCATGGTTCAATGTTTTTTGACAGAGTTATGCCCCTTTCACTTTGAAAGTAATATGAAATTTTCAGTTTCCGTTTATTATCTCCCCAACAGTACAACACATTCAACTCAAATTTGACATATGGATATGTTTTTTGGAATGCCCAGGCCAAGTTGGAATTTGGTCATGGTTCAATGATTTTTGGCAGAGTTTATGCCCCTTTCACTTTGAAAATAATATGAAATTTACAGTTTCTGTTCATTATCTACCCAACAGTGTTACATATTCAACTTAAATTTGACATATGGATATGTCAAAGGAATGGGCAGGTCAAGTTGAAAATTTGGTCATGGTTTGATGATTTTTTTTTTGCAGAGTTATGTCCCTTTCACTTTTTGAAAATAATATAGATACATCTTAGTCAAGCAGTTTAAGTATGAATTTGGTTGTGGTTCAATGATTTTAGAAAACTTATCTTTCCTGAATGTTGGAAAAATTTTGTACTTTCAGTTTCAGCACTCATACTTTTAGCCATTATTTTGGCTACAAATATGAAATATGTTATTTTTAAAAGGTTAAGACTGAATAATTTCAGTGTCTTGAACATTGTATGAAAATGGTTTGTGTTAACATTTTAAAGTTTTAAGGGCTTTGAACTTAAAATGAAAAAAATAATTAATGCACCATCTGAAATTTTGGCTGCATGCGGGGGCATCCGTGGCATGATGACACATTTCTAGTTGTAATTGGTTTAAAGACGCGTGCCTTTTGATAGCACTTTTTATGCCCCCGGGCATATAGTAATTGAACCGTCGGTCCGTCTGTCCGTACGAGGTTAACCTAGAACGGCAAGTTGGATTTTTTAACCAGGTTTTCAATTTTGAAAATCCTGGTTATTAGATTGGGGTATGGCGGGCGGATGGGCGGGCGGGCGTCAAACGAAATTGTGTCCGCTCTGTAACTCTTCAACCCTTTGAAGAATTTTGATGAAACTTCAGACAAATGTTTACCACATCAAGATGACGTGCAGAACGCATGTTCCGCATGGCTGGCTCCAAGGTCAAGGTCACAGTGACATTAACATTGAAAATCCTGTCCGCTCTGTAACTCTTCAACCCTTTGAAGAATTTTGATGAAACTTCAGACAAATGTTTACCACATCAAGATGACGTGCAGAACGCATGTTCCGCATGGCTGGCTCCAAGGTCAAGGTCACAGTGACATTAACATTGAAAATCCTGTTTACATGATTTTAACTTGATTTGGCAGTCAAAGGTCATATCATCTTTGGAGGTAATTTAAAAAAGATATGATATATTCAGGGCTCCAGATAAGATGCGTATACGCGTAAATTACGCATGGAAATAACACGTTTACGCATTCAAAACAAAATTTAAGCGTATGAAAACGCACATAAAAATCAGGTTACGCACTGAACAACATTTCTTTCGCGTAAACGTAACCGAAAGTAAACTCTGATTATTTTATTTTTAATTTCGTCTGAACGCTTTGCAAGCGTCTACCGGTAACTTCCTGTAGTTCCGACCATCATCGGTTGTTCTCGTAAGTATAGTATGGTGGTGGAATTAACTTCGTATAAATGCCTTGCAAACGTCTAACGGTTACTTCCTGTAGTTCCGACTATCATCGGTTGTTATCGTATGTATAGTAAGGTGGTGGAATTAACGCAATTTTATAAAAAACATCCGGTACAATGTCGCTGTCAAAAGTAAACACGATTGACTCGTATTTTCAGCCGAAAAAAATCGACCCGAAAGTAATTGTTAAGTTTATAATCAATGAAATAATTAGCGCTGCCACGTATGAGCAACAGAAACATGTGTCAGCCTCAGATAAAACGTACGCCGTTTGGAAAGACCTGTTCCCGTGGATTGTCATAAATTCAGAAAGACCCGTCACAGGTTAAGCTTAAATGTTCATTATGTATAAAATTTCAAATGAAAAAATGCATTTACTACAACTGGTTCTAGCAATATTCAAAAATCAACCGTTGAGCGACACTGCGAATCTGCGGACCCACCAGACTGCTACTAAAATGTCATTGAAATTAGAAAGTTCTAAAAAAGATCCTACGCTATTAGATCAAGATTCAGAAGAGATAAAAAACTGTAAATTGTTGGATTCAGACATTTTTTTGATAAGATCGGTTTACTCTCTCATGAAAAAATGAATTACCATTTGAAAAACTTGATGCAATTTTGGAACTTCAACGGTTAAATTCATTAAATATGCCATACAGAAATTTAAGCTGGACTACTATTACAGAAATTCAAAATGTAATTGCTGCTGGTTTAAAGAAAAAACTTGTTTATAAGATCAATCAGTCTGATTATTTTGCAATCTTAATAGATGAAAGTACTGATATCACTGTTTCCAAGAGACTTTCAATTTGTGTGAGATATGTAGTCCATGGTAGTGCATATACATCTTTTCTTGGTAACTGCGAATTACCAGATGGTAAAGCTCATACTATAACTTTAGCTTTAAGTAATTATTTAAAGGAATGTGATGTTAACTTTTCAAAATGTGTTTCACTTGCAACAGATGGTGCAAGTGTCATGATGGGTAAAAAAAACTGGTGTTGGGGTACAGGTTCAAGCTAAATTTGCCCCATTTGTAATACAAACTCATTGTATAGCACACAGATTAAATTTGGCAGTAACTGACTCTATTAAACAAATTGAAACCACTAAAGAACTGAAAGAAAAATTTGCAAACCTTTACCATTTCATATCTGCATCAGGAAATAGGACATTTGCCTTAAAACAAATGCAGGGGTTGTTAGACGAGCCTAAGCTGTCTGTTAAAGAACCATATTCCATTCGTTGGCTGGGTTTCTTAAAAATGCTGTTGAAGCCGTCTATGAATCATATGGAGCCATACTTGCAACATTGTCTAGCATGGCCGATGAAAATTCTACAGCTAAAGGTTTATACAAGTACTTTGCTTCATATAAAACGGCATTACTTTTAGCTTTCATGTTGGACGTTCATACCATCCTGGGTGTCCTATGTTGTGAACTGCAGGCAAAGAACCTTATTTTTAGTGATGTTCCTCCCCTAATAGACAGTACTGTGGAGAAAGATTGAGTCAATGAAATCAGAAGAGGGTGATGGATTAGTAGAGATGAAAAAACAGCATTGTTGTGAAAAGATGAAAAGGCCTTTTATAAAGGAGATGAGCTTAAATATTATAGCAAAGATATAGAATCACAGTTTTCAAATGTTAAAAATAATTATTTGGATAACTTGGCAAAAATATTAAAAGAAGACTAAAAAAAGAATGATAGTGACACTTTAATATACTTGAGTCAAGTCTTAGAACCATCAACAGTATGTCATCTTCCTGCTGATACCAGTAAAGTGCTCTAGAATGTTTGGGAAATCAGTTTGGAGTTGAAAAAACAGTTGAAACAAATGGAAGGAGATCTGATTATAGGTATTTCAAATTGACATTTAACTGATGTAAAACTTTTTCTTATTTAAAACAATAAAAACTTAACTGATATAAACATGTTTACTTGCAAAACAACATTGTCCCAAAAAAATTAAACACAAAGTTGATGAATTATTTTTAAAGAATCTGATATCTAGGACTTGCAAAATATATTATAATGTCACTATATTGCTTCCTGATTTATTTAAATAATAACATATTGCATTCTATATTACAGGGACAACAGAGGACTGTCACTCATGTTGAGCCATTATTAGACAAAACAAAACTTGAGAAGGAGTGGAAAGGGGTTTATGGATGGTAAAAGGCACATATAGGAACATTTCCCTCAGTGACCTGTGCCAAAGATTATGTGTGAAGCACAGTCTGACATATCCAAACATGGCTAAGTTAGCTAAAATAGCCTTATGCATGGAGATTTCAAGCACAGAGTGTGAGCGCTCATTCAGCACTCAAAACAGACTTAAGAGTAAATTAGGTGGACATTTATATTAAAGTCTATCTATCTTTTATTTTGAATTTATGCAGGTGGATCTACTCTAGTATATAATTTTGTTAGTAAACTAAGAAAAGTTTATAAGTAAATATTCTAATTATTTTTAATGCAAATGTACATGATTTATGCATTCTTGAAAATTGTTCTTGAAAGTATATATGTTGTTGTTTATCTCATGGCAGGTCATCACTCAAAGAGATTTCACTTGAATCACTGCTGAGGGTTAGCCTTTATGGAGAGCCAGTCTCAGAGTATGACCCTGTACCAGACACAAGACAGTGGTTGGTCAAGAATCGCAGAAGGAAGCGTCTGATGCAAGATTATAAACCAAGAGAGTCCAAAAAGCAAAAGAAATGACTGACATATCTTGTATTACAACTATGATAATGCAGTAAACATGGAAGCATAATAAATGTTTTACTCTTTTCCATACATTGTAAGGAGTAAAAATACTCCTGCCAAATTTCAGATTTCAAGTTTTACTCATTCACAAAAAAATCAATGAGTAAATACTCATTGCCCTAAAAAATTATCTGGAGCCCTGTATATTATTTCATGTCTACTTTGTAACTTGTTTTTCATTATACAGAATTATCAATATAATTATAGTGAACAAATTCTTCTGTGCTGAACTCGTCCTACATTTCTCAACGGATTTTGTTCAAACTTTCACAGAAGCTTTGTCATCAAGCACCCTGGCACATATTGTCGGGGTTTTGTGATTGGATAGTTTTTTACCTAATTATGGCCCTTTGTTTTTTTCCTTATACATAATATTATAGTGAACACTTCTTCAGTGGCAATTCCTCCTACATTATTCATGTTTTACATTGCACATAGTTACATTGTTTGTTGCTTGTATTTGTATTTCAAATACAACATATTTATCTACAATGGTGATAATTGAAAACCTGGTTTCATGGCCTTGCCATGTTTCTTGTCTTAAGTTCTACCTGTACCAATGGCTTCTAAGTTTACACACTTACTAATCAATACAAAGTACATGATCTGGGCAAGTTTCATAACTCTGGCTTTCATATTTACCAAGTTATTGCCCTTTTCAGTACTTAGAAAATGAATAATGGTTAACCTAAAACGGCAAGGTGGAAATATCTTAAGTTCTATCTATACTAATGGCTTTATAATTTCCACACTTACTTATCAATCCAAAGCACATGATATTGCCAAGTTATATAACTGTGTCATCCATATTTCCCAGTTATTTCCTTTTTTTCACTTTGAAAATAGGGCCTTGTCTGGTTAACCCTATTTCGGCAAGTTGGATTTATCTTAAATTTCTCCTAATTGCTTAATTTCTTTACTGATATCTTTCATATTTAGTAGGTGGATACCTTTGATGGTCCTCTAATTTTTTTTGGAGTAAGCGGTCTCTAGGGTCAAGGTCAAGGTCACTGGTTTAAAAAAATAAATATAAACCTTTTTTTTTGCTCATACGGCTTTTATTTTTTAGTTGATGTCTTAGTTTAATACAAACACCTCCTTCTTTGGGTGTAGTATGGGGTCATTTGGTCAAGGTCAATGTTACCAATGTCAAGGTCACCAATGTTAAAATAGATTTTTACATTTTTACAGGTGTATTGACCTTATTCTATAGACAGATGTTATTTATGATTGATAAAACATAAACTTTTATGGAGTTAGTGGTCAGTTGGGTAAGGTCCCAGTTTAAAATAGATTTTTACACATTGCTCTTACAGCTTTATTAAGTGACAGATATTTTTATTTTGGTAGGAAATAACTTTGCATGTATTTTCTTCCTTTTTTTGATTGGGGTAGGGGATCAGTGGGTCAAGGTCACTTTTGCTAAAAAAAGATTTTTACACTTTTTGCCATACAGCTTTTATTTATTGACAGTTTTTTCATATTTGGTAGGAAGATAACTTGCATGGTTTATTCTTCCTTTGGATGGAAGTAAGGGGTCAGTTGGGTCAAGGTCACAAGTGCTAAAATAGATTTTTACACTTTTGCCCATACAGCCTTTATTTATTGACAGATGTATTTCATATTTGGGTTAGGAGATAAACTTACATGGATTATTCTTTCTTTTGGATAGAGTTAGGGGTCGGTTAATTGGTCAAGGTCACCAGTGCTCAAAAATAGACTAATATACACTTTTGGCCCATACAGCCTTTATTTAATGACAGATGTATTTCATATTTGGTAGGAAGATAACTTGCATGAAGTTGAATATTTTTCAACTTCACAAGTCAGAGCAATGACTTGGCAACTTATATTTTCACAATTACAAAATGCCATGACTTTTGTCAAGCTATAAAAACTTGTGTTTACAATTTTTTGGCGATTTTTCTGTCCATAACTGAGTGAATGGGTAAACATTTTTTGAAGTATTGCTACTGACAAGAATCTGAGCCTGGGGCATTTGTGTTTAACAAACACGTTCTTGTTGTTATACTGTTTTATCTATCTATCTAGTCCTTTAGGGTCATTGATTGTCCTTTTGTATCATTTATTGTCCTTTAGATCATTGTTAGTCCTTTAGGGTCTTTGATTCCAATACTTTTTGTGTTGGCTTAAGCTGGTGCAAGGGGTTGCTTGGATGATAAACTTGTCTCTCATGAAAGGACTCAATTAAATCAAGTATTTTACTTTTGTTGTCATTTGCTCTAGAGAGATCTCCCTTTTCCATTTTTTTCTTCACAAAAATATTGTTATAGATATTGATTAAATAATTTCTGTATTTCCACCTAACACACCTAGTGGGAGTCTGATAAGATTAAAAAAAGAAAAGAAAAGAAAAGCAAATTTTTTTTTTCCTATTTGTTTTCAAGCAAGATTGCTTAAATGCTTTCCTTAAGACAACCTGAATACTGTCAATTGATTTTGCTGCACCTGACATCTTTTCACTTTTTGTTTATTTTCACTTTTGTTACGTTTAAGTAACCTTTATTTTCTTTCAACTCCTTAAAACTCGCCCCTCAGAATGTGCTTTTGATACATAAATTGTAATTGTTCAATCTTGTATTACAGGTGTTATTCATTGATGAAGTACACATGTTGGATATAGAAAGTTTCTCATTTTTAAACAGAGCATTAGAGAGTGATATGGCACCTATTTTAATCATGGCAACAAACAGAGGAATCACAAGGTACAAGCCATTTTATTGATATTTTCACTTTTAGCCATTCATTTTGGCTTATCGATTTGAATTAAAGTATTACTTGGCACAAGTTTCTTTAGACTGAATTTTTTCCTGCATAAATAATGTAAGCCAATATATGTGAGGTCAAGGTCACCAGAGATGATGAAATGTTCACATTTTCTCAATAGCATATCTTCCACACACACATGATGGATGGTTCTAGTATTACTGGATACAGGTTTTCGTCATCATTTCGAGATGTTGTATCTCTGTAGTAATCACAGCTAGAGATCCTGAGATTACTAGTCTGACTTATTACCACTTGTCTATGCAGCCACACTTGTCCATGCCATCACACTTAACCATGCTACCACAAAATGTGATTATTGATCATCCAGTCATGATGAATAGTGGTATCTTAATGTAAAATCTCTACCTATTCTGAGACCATACATTTGTGATTGGCATGTTTTATGCCAAATTGGTACTGCTTGTTAATTCATACAATTGCGATATGTTCCTATGTGATATAACATACACTGGAGCCGCGATATAGCGCTCATGTTGGGGTCCATGATCTCAAGACAGCGTTGTAACGAGTAACTTTTTATAACGCTCATTGTGTAATTATATAGCGAAAATATCGCAATTACCCCACCCACCGCCGAAACATATACGCTTGTTAGTGGAAATGAATGTTTACTTACCTTCCAAGGATATCAGTCCAAGCTTTTTATATATTACTTTATTAATTATTTTGTAAAGCATTACTGAATATCTTTAATATAAACATGAAATTTACAAATTAAAAAATATAAACCACGAATGTCTACAATTGTTTATAAATTTCCAGTAAAACAGCAGTGTTAACGTGTTGTTATGTGTGGTCATGAAAATTGATACTAGTGGATGGACTAAATTAATCGTCTTTTCCTGCTGTCTCTTGTGAAAAAGTCAGTCATCCTCAACAACTTTTTTTTGCCGATTAAATCGAAAGTAATTGCTTTTTAAAATTAATTTACGCTTGGGTGATTTGCTTAACTCTTCGGTGTTTGCATGTTTTAGCTAACAGTTTGATACCTGACTGATCAACAGTTCAAAATGAACAAAAGAGCGGAATTAACGCTTACCTGTGTATGACTTCACACCTTCTTATCATGAGTGACGTAATTATGACTGTTTATTGCACTCGACTGACACTTTTGAACAAGCGTTATAGTGGATAAGGTGCGGTATTGATATACATGAAAAAAAAAAATTATAATCGGCGAAAAATACGATTTTTTTTGGGAGCCAAGGCATAATAAGCGTTCTACTGAGATTAGCGCTATACCGAATGAGCGCGATATCGCGGCTCCAGTGTACATTTATTTTTTTACAATATTGTAGAATACGAGGCAAAACTACCAGAGTCCACATGGCTATTACCTATAGATCTTCTAGATAGACTGCTTATTATTTCAAAGCATCCCCGTACGAGAGAAAGAAATCCAGAAAACT